>NC_085099.1:4636819-4871819 GCF_963422355.1 Corticium candelabrum
CTTATTGGTACTCCTGAGTCAAGAAGGCAATTGTGCACATGTGTACGTTTTTTTTTGTCCAGAGAAATTATGAATGATCACAGACCTGAAATTGCAACCCTGATGGGTCTCGCATGTACTTACTCTCTGAGATGACTCTCTAAGTAATCAAGAGAGCTATGACCAAACGACACAACACACACGAGCGCATGCACCCACGCACAGACATGCATGTAGCTACTCATCTACCCATAATTGCATACACAAGTCATACTGTACCTTATAATCGCGACATCCCTATGTTGTCTGATCGTACAAAGTACTTCAAAGTATAATGTCTACCTTTTATGCGAAGAAATGGTTAAACTTATTACGTGGAAAGCTCTCTAATTTGATTCACGTCATTCTGATAAACATGTCACAAGACCTAGATCCAATCAGTGTTCGGCGGTCAAAGGTTACAGAAGACCACCAGGAGATTCTCAACGTCTACCAGCGTTACAGACGTCTACTTGAGTGTACCAGATCTAGATATTGTGACGACTATAGCGAAGCAGCAAACACCAAGATGTCGGTGAAACTGTCAACCAAATTGATGACTTGTACACTAGTTCGGTTGACTTTTCTCGTCATTTGTATCACAAGGTACGCAATACATGTATGTTGTAGCTTCTTTAGCAAAAGCAGGATAGTCAAGATAGCATTCAAGACGTTGGTACGCTTCTAGAGTACGTGTAGCGTGTTGCAGTTGTTTATTAAGTTATTCTTATTGTTGACTTTACGCTGACAGCATTAGACAATGCCCAATGGTAAATTGAAAAGGAGTTGAGGATTTCGCAAAGCTTGAATCGCCGAAGTTCTAGTATATAACTGTAAAATAAAAGCCTTGCAAGCTCTCACGGTAACAGCCTTATCAATGCAAATTTTGTTGTGGCCCACGTACTCAGGTCAGTTCTTATAGTTACGTTTTAAATACATCACACATAGACGTTATATGGTTATGTTTTAGTCAGCTTTCCAAAAAAATTTAGATTAGAGCTGGACGTAGTCTACACGAATTTTAAAAATCTTAGATTTCTGTCGGCCACGCCTATCAATAAACAGTCGATAACGACAGATCTTGATATTTAGACGTCAGTTGTAAATGTCGACAAACTGTCGAAAAAGAGAATAATCGACTTTTCTTCCCCTAAAAATGTTGAGCACAAACCACCAGCTCTCCAAATTGTACAGTTTAGACGCCCACGCCTATCGACTGCACCTGCTGTTCTCTGCCGGCGCTATGTCTGGGTCTCTATTTGGCTGATGCGCGTAGGTGCACAGTAGAAATTTACTGTAACAATGCCAATGCGTGCTGGGTATGTACTCTAGTTGGCTCTTACTTACAGCTCACGAGGCTTGCAGTATAGCCAACATCTCGCTTATAGGTCACACTGTTCGAGCCTAGGAAAATTCTCAGACATCCAAATACCAAAATGTTAGATTAATTGTAATTTGCCAATATTGTAGCTCGTGCATCTTAACTAAACAGAGCGTTTATTGTCGGTTTGACATGCACTCATTTACATCTAATGCAAATTGTCCATTAGTAACATGAATACGAAATGTTGGAATGCGTAGTTGCAACTGACTGTGATCGCTCCGACACGTTTCTACCCTACATGTATAAATTATTACGTAAAGCTAAATTATCATGATAAGCCCAAGTAAAGTTCAATTGGAAAGCAGGGTAAGGCCCCAGTCACACTACGTCAGGACTGGCGGCGACGTTTGCGTTTGCGTTTCACGCGTTTTGTCTAATTACATGCAAACGTAAATGTGCGGTCACACTTGTAGAGCGTATTTGTTGACTCCCACGTTCACGTCGGCGTTCATGTACATAGGCCTAACTTTGCTGTTTTTATTGCTCACTTTCGAAACCATCCCTCACTGGACCTGGCTCTGTTGGCGACGCTTCTTTGCTACCTAATCTACCGCTATCTCAGCGTGCTGAAGAGGACTTGTTTGTAACCACAGGTGTTGTGGCAGAGGAAGCCAAACACCCACTTCTCACACGTTCCAGACCACCTACACTTACTGTCTGTTCGCCATAAGCGTGAACTTTGAAAATCATCAATATCTCTGCTGTTTAGTGGACTTTCGCGATGATCTCGGTATCGTTAGAAACCGCTAGGTCTGGCATTTCTGTTTATCAAATTATCTAAGCCCTTTCTACAAACGAAACGGAAGGATAGTACTTGTGCATATCAAACACAAACGGGTGGAGCAATGGCTATTATCCAATTATCTTGTAAGACCAACGGATCAGCAGCTGGAACCATTTAAGATAATTGGTATAACATGGTCCAACTGGGGCAGCTCTTAGTGCTCTAATGTGTACACCTGGTGTGACCTCTACTTCATTACTCACTTCCGAGTTCACGCTTATGGCGAATAGATAGTAGTTCACGTACATCAACTCCCGTACAGCCACCGCTAGAGTCTTCGAGCGATAATGACGCTGAAGAGGAAGCAGCACCAAAGGCAAAGAAGAAAAGAAAGGCTCCCAAGACCCCAAGAGTTGGTACTGCGGGGTCTCAGTTAGCATTCATTCAGGCCATGACAGAAATGCAAGAATCTAGCCAAAGACAACAGTTTGAGCATGACCAGGCTATGCAACTGCAACTGCAGCAGTTTGAAGAAAGGAGAGAGAGAGAGAGAGAGAGAGAGAGAGAGAGAGAGAGGAGAGAGAGAGAGAGAGAGAGAGAGAGAGAGAGAGAGAGAGAGAGAGAGAGAGAGGCAGCAGCACGACAGAGAAATTCGCCTGAATGAAGAGGAAATCGTCGACGAAAAATATGTCTCAGGAGAGTCAAATCTTTCAAACTTAGCTTATGCAGCAACAGCAAGCATTTCAGGCTGAGCTCTTTAAACGCCTCTTTTCTGATAAGCAATAGTTATAATTGAAAATGTCTAACTTGTTGCATGTCTTTTACATTTGCTCAATGTCTATGAGTATAATTTAAAATATTCTTAAAATAACAACAATCTGTAGTAATTTGAAATATCTGTAGTAAGGCTAGACTTGGGAAATATCAGTGTCTAGGATTGATAGCATGGACCCAGTCTGCAAGGGTATCCCTGACACGTTGTGCATCATCATCAACTACATGGTGGTGAGGAGGACCTACAACATCATTGTTATAAGCAGCATCTTCGGGCAACCAGTCTTCTTCAAAGGGACAGTTGTGCCTCTCGCAAATATTGTGAAGAGCACAAGCAACTGTACCTACTTGGCTCGCGAACTCCGGATTCTTGAGGTTGCTATGTGCTGTCACTTGCCATCGCCCCTTGAGTCTTCCATAAGCCTGTTCCACTACTCTCCTTGTTCGAATGACAGAATAATTAAAGCTCTTTTCTCTGCCAACATGATTGTCACCATCATAACATTTTATGACAGTCGAACTGAGGGGAAATGCTGCATCTGCAACCAGAAATGGCCTGATTGATAATCTCTCAATCATTTTTTGATGTACAGTAGACAACCAAACATCATTGTCTATATTTTGTTTCAGCTGACTGTTTCTGAATTTGTATGAGTCTCCAAAAGACCCTGGCCGATCAGAGTTGACTAAAATAAATATTCCTCTGGCATCAACACACCCCAGCACTATGATGCTATGAAATCTTTTGTAACAGTAATAGCTGTTTCCAAATTTGCTAGGTTTTTTATTCGCATAAAAGTCCCATCTAATGCTCCACCACAGTGGGGCAAACAACAGAGTGCTTCAAAGTCAGCAATAGCTTGGTCCAGTTCATCTCCAGTGGAAAAACGAATAGAATCTGGAACTAGAAACCGACGCAACACATACATTCCCTCGTGCACAATTGACACAATAGAGGCTTTTGCAACTCGGTAGATTATAGATAGTTCTGAAAAAGACGTTGAATGAGCAAGCCAGTGTAGAGTAATTGCAAAGCGCTTGTCTGTATTTATTGGTTTCCTCAAATTGGTGTTTTGCTTTTGTAGACGCCAGCCGTATCGTCTAAATAGAAACCAGAATGTTGCTTTTGTGACTCTGTATCTGTCCAGATACTGTTTGTCTTCCCAATCAGGAAAAGCAAGCCCATGTTCCCTCCACGTACCTCGCACATCTCTCTCCCAAAATCCAACACCTCTAGATGCTGTCCAAAATCGTCGCTGACGCCAGAGCTGCTTCACTAATTGCCACACATAGGGATTCATCCACTTATCCGTGCTGTGCAAAACAGAAGGCGGCATCAATTCCCTAGAAAACCCGGTCTTCACAGATGTAAGTCGGAAACCATAGCGAAGAAAGTTGTCATATGATGGTATTTCAGCTCGCGGTACGCCAGACGAGAACAGCAGGAAAACGAAAAACCAGCGTTTACTATCTCTGCTTGTCGGCATCATGACACAACTGCACAACAAATGAACCAATTGCAAAGGCTCAGTAGGTCAAATACCCTAGAATGAGTGTTGCAGACGTACGCGAAGGTGACAACAGTGACAAAGCACCTTCCGACACTACAGAAACGCCAACGCAACGTAGGTATGTACATCAACGCCGACGTGAACGTGGGAGTCAACACCACGTTCACGTTTACAGTGGCGTTCACGTTACGTTTAGATAAAGTCATGAGAAAAGCAAGTGTGACCGCCCTAACGCAAACGTCGCCGCCAATCCTGACGTAGTGTAACCGGGGCCTAAGCAGAACGCCAATCGCAGAGCAAGGTACGTTACGTATAACCAACGGTACCACGTAGGTTTGAGTTTGTGTTACGCCGCTTCAGCTAGCTCTTCTGTATATTTGAGAGCGGGTATCGGTATCAACCGTTCTTGTTACAAAGCTGAATTCTCCACCAAACCTGTGCGCTTTCAACGGAGCAGGTCCTAGACTACTGAAATTTGTCATTGCAGTGGAAGGGTACTTTTCGAGGGACCGAGACCGTGTAAAATTTCTTCGCAGACGCTGCACATTCCAGACTCGAAAGTAGAGAAGTTAAGTGAAGGCGTACAGCTAAGCATGGCGTACATATCGACCTTGACATTTTATTGCAAAGCTTTCAAGAAATGAAATCCGGTATTTAGTTTACCCTTTAAGTTAACGGTAAAGCGGCAACACACTGATTTTTAAGAAGTTTACCAGACCCTTTCTCGCCAAGAAATATGACGGAGCGGAAAGAGTCTGCATGGTTACGCGAGACTATTGGAAAATTTCTAAGCTAAACTAAGATTCATTATCTGTAAATAGCTCTTTAACAATGCCGTATGAAAGGAAAATATCATTTGCCACTGTCGAATGATACGGCTCGTAGTCAAGAACTGCTTAGAGGGTATACCTTCAACAAACATGAACAGTATTCGACGGACAAGAGCTAAAATTCTTCAATTGATACTCATAAACATCTGCTCCTATATATTTTGAAACGGTAAAAAGAAAATAAACAGAATACTAAATTTCCTGTTTCTTGTTGTAATTACTGCTGGAGACAAACGGGGAATTTGCGTCCGTTCGCGTATATTAGAGTAGGATATATAGTAGCCGCCGAAATGGTCAAGGCTGACATTTACACATCTCCGGATATGAGCAACCCAAAAAACTTCACATCTTCGGGGATAAGCAGTTTTTCGCTGCTCATCCCCGGAGATGTGAAAAGGTCAGCCGTTACAAGAGATGAAAAATTGTTCAGCGACCTTTCAACCGCAACTCTTCAACTACCATCTCTCCAATACAAATCGCTATTTTTCACTATCATCCACCCTTTTCCAAAAAATATCGCAAAATATCGACCAAATCGGGCTGCGCCAGGGGTGGTCTGGGCTGTTCGTTTTTCATCGGCTATCGAATTGTTGCCTCGACGACGCCACCACGTCGTAAGGTGTTGTTGGGGCGATTCTATGTAGACCAATACTGGCGAGAAAAACCGAACGCTACCATGGCCGACGATACAACCACGTCGAAAGGTGTCAAAGAGGCGATTCTATGTAGACCTATGTATAACAGGCAAGTAACATCAAAGGATAGCATGGACTACGATGCAACCACGTCGAAAGGTGTCGAAGAGGCGATTCTATTTAGACCTATGTATAGTGGACCAGAAGAACGGAACGGTACTATGTACAATGAGGCTACTACGTCAACAGGTGTCGAAGAGAAGATTCCATATAGACCAATGTATATTGGGCAAGGAAAAGCAAACGCTATTATGGAAAAAATGCAAACCAGACTCTGGTCCAATACCTTTCTGAAATGCGTCATCGCAACACGAAATGAATCGCAGAGAATCTCCTTGTGTTGAGAACGCGTACGAGAACAACCTCCTGTCCGACACATCCAAGGGCGAATATCTTGGCGGAAACCGCGTACCTACACACGTACAACCTCTCGTGGAGCTGCCCGTTTTTGTCGACGATATGTACGCATTCGGATACATGCGTCTGGAAGATGTGGTCCTCAAATCTGGAAACATCTTTTGTACGATTGGGGAAGGTGAATCAGCACAGAACACCGTGGAAAAGATAAAAACGGCCATTTGAATAACCTTTGGTACCACACGACACATTGAGTTTCGTATCCTGCTCACATGTCTACTCGAAAGAAAGACAAATTCCAAGGTACAACGCACCATAGCCAAGATCGAAAGAGATACAAGCACGAATGCACGCAAAACGTGACAGAAACTGTTTCGACACTCCGAACCTATGGAGCGTTCGTGGCAAAGATCGACGTCTTCGATGTTTCGATGGGAGAACTCCAACAGGCATTGCTCCAGATAGAACGGACTCTGCTCGCCTTTGACCATGATCTCTACAGCATCGACTACACACAGGACTTCTCCAACGAGGACGACCTTGGCGGATTACCTTCTAAGACCCACTAGTTTTGAGACAAAGGCGATCCGTACGACGCGCATGAGCAAGACATCCTACCATTCTGGACAATATCAACAGTGTAATAGAGCACGTATGCACGTGGATGCACAGCTCTCCCAATGGATATACAACCAGAACCGAGGTTTGCAACAAGATCGTCGCCCAGTTCAAAGCTGAAGAGATTCGGGCAAATTTTGGCGGAAGGTCGTGCGAGTACGTGGACTATCCTAGTCCCCATCTACGCAAAACATACATCCCCGACGTAAAAAACGCGGGTCAACGGAGATCGAGATCTTCCTGTATGCATGTTGAGGTTAAAATCCGTCCAATACGGCTGCACGTGGCAGATGTTCTCAAGCTCGCTTCCTCACCCAACCACCTACGACTATTTGTAGTGCAATCTCTAGAATAATAATAGATAAATCTTGCTTCCAAATTGGATTGTAGTATGGTTCTGGTCTATCAGATCTTCGTCGTGTGGTACGCCCACAGGAAAACCGGAAGGGTGATAGCAATTCGTGTTACTTCCACAACAGCAACAAAAGAGGACGGAAAAGCATGGAAACGTACGGTGCAGTAATCTGCGGGAGACTTCGGGTTCCGTTGCTGTTCCATCTTTTGGGCAGTCATCTTATCCATCTGAAAGACCGTCAACGGCAAAGAGAACCTAGAGATCGATATTCTTTGATGCTACACCAAAGGGGTCGATACGAAGACCATCCTGGCCCCATTCAAGAGGCCGACACGACGACTTCAAGATGCATTCGACCCTAATATACTGATTCCAGAAACGAAGTACATCTCTTGGACTAGGCGCACGAAGAAGAGCTGGGCCATTGGGAAGGACAAACCTAAATTAGAACTATAACCTAAATCAGAACTATAACCTAAATTAGAACTATAACCTAAATTAGAACTATAACCTATTTCAACCGACAGACATATCTCGACTCTTACGAGAGATGCGCGGGAAACGTGGAAGAGGAAAACACGAGTCTTGCACGAACAGTACATACACAACAGAACAGTCAGAGAAGGACCAACGTCTTGAAATGAAAGAATTACAAACCTACGTACAAGCCCAGTCAAAACACAGAAAGAAGTCCGAGCAAATATGTTCGGAATTGCTTATGTCTCTACACATCCCCTTACCAAACTATCTAATCTACTTCTCGAACAACCGAGGTTCCACATCGTGAGCTACACTGATCCACAGAACCCACTAAAGATAGGAAATAAAATGCGAGTGGTTTTCCAAAACAAAATGGAAAACTACCTGGTATGGGCCGCTAATGACATTCACCAACTCTTAAACGCACATGAGAAATACTTTCGAAACAGCTCTTGGAAATATTGGATTTGCGACCAAGATTTGTCTATCGAGGTACCGTACATTCTTTAAAGATTCCAAAGAGATCGCTGAAATCAATGGTCGTGTTGCAATTGCAGACTTCACAACTCGAAGAAGTACAGAAAATGGTCGACATGGCACAAAACGCAAACCAACTCGAAAAGAAAACCAACCACACCATGGAACGAATTTCCCCACCCAAAATATACAGAAAAGCCATCGATCTGTTGGAAGGGGAAGACGCTTGCCGACGATACGCTACAATGATGCTCTATGGAGCAGAAAAGCCATCATATTCCTGTGTTTGATAGACGCGTCAGGCGAGGTCGTAGGCGACGAGATTTCTTTTGTGGGTAGATTTCTCAACAAAACGGTCGAATATGTTGGAGGTGTAGAGGCATTGAGTGCTGCGATTGTTCCCATTCGTTGGTACCTCGGAGACGCACAAACCAACCAGAGCAAAAAGAAGGATCAGCTGGCTGCTATCGTTCTCCTCCAAGATACAAAAACCGAAGGGGTACGCAAGTTCTCCCAAACCTAAACACGCAGAAATTCTGCAAATTGTAGACACTACCTCTAAACAGCGAGTTCTGTGTGGACCCCATTCACACGAGCACTGCTCCAAACTGAGCCGAGCCGAGCCAAGCCAGCCTAAGCTAATGAAGCGGGTCAGCCCTTTTTTACACTATGTTCTGACAAAGCGAGTCAGCCGAGTTTTAGTAGACGTGTTTCTTGGTGGGCACGCTAGATACAGACGTCGTCATGGAACAGGCTATCCGCGTTTACTTCTCGCTGGCACTAGAACAGTCTGCGGAAATATCGAGAAGTAGCGAGCATAGACGTCGACGTCGCCTTCGTTTTTACCGACAGTAAAAAACAAAACCGAACTAAACCGTGCTGCCATTGCAACTTGAGGTGAGCCAATTCAGCAAATTTCGGTTCAGTTCGGCCGGCATTTACACGACGAAGTGAAACAGAGCCATACCGTGCCGTACCGAGCTGGCACAGTTACAAATACTCGCGTGAATGAGGTATTAGAGGCTCCCACGGAGACAACATCGAGATTTCGAGAGGACACAAAAGGCGACAAAGAAACCTCCAAGGAATCAAGCGTAGAAACCTTTGAGAACGACTAAACAACAGAAATATAGAATAAAGATATAGTAGAAATACAAAAAAGAAAAGTCCAAAACACATGAAAATAGGTAGATACAAACATCGGAAAATACCAAACACACGGGTAGGTACAAACATGGGAAAAGACCAAAGTTAGAAAACACATGTAGTTGAAATACAGACAGAAAATCCGAGAATACAGACTGAGAAAATTTAAAAATACAGACAAACAGGTCATCGCAGACAGGCAGATGGACATAAACAGAGAAAGGAGAAACAGACAGACGCGTAAGTTAACAGGCAGACAATAGTTTTGTCCGCACCTAGAGATCTTCATACAAGTCCTCAAGCGTGTACAACATCCTTAAAAACGGACGGTCTCGAATCATGGAAACCGTCTTTTATGGCTCTTCGATCTTGGGTCTAGTCTCCCGAATAAAATCTCGTTTGCGTCCGATGGCTTTGTGGTGCACCTCCATAGCCTTCCAAGGTATGTATCCCACTACGGTACCGTCCACATCCGTAAGAGCTTCCTCAAGAGCCCCGGCGTTGCCTCTGTAATATTGCAAACCAATTGAGGTTAAAAATACTCAACTAGACGAGTAGCACTAGCGATTTACTCCATGGTTGTGTAAAGCGTGTCCGTCGAGGCAGGTTCGTAGTAAACAGGGGTTGGAACACCCTCCTCTCCGAGTACCACCATACCACTCCAAGAAACAGAGGAGGTACATCCATGACTCCAAGGTGCAAATACAATAGACGACCTCCACGTACAGACCAAAGATCGCGATAGGAGAGAGATCCAGTTTCATCCAGATCTGGGGTTTGTAGTACCGAGATATGCGACCGTTGAGTTTTTGGTACAAAGCCTTGTACTAGAGTAGGACGAAACACGGCTATACCCCACCGCATGAACTCCTAGGGCTGGACAAGGAAAGTCTTGACAAAATTCTACTAAACGGTGAGATTGTATATTCTAAGTATCATATGCAAGACAGGAAACAAAGACTCTTCGCGTTGAAAGGACCTCGGAGTACTATCGTTGTATGGACAACGAGTTTGGTGGTTGGTACAGTGGTGCAAGACTCGGTCTTGGAAAATTCTGGCACCCTGGATTCGGGCGACTGCGATGTTACACTCTGCGAAAGGAGTGGGTCGGAAAAACAAACCAGCTACTAAGACACACCAAGAGGCCGTGTCCGTTCTTTGGAAAATGCGTAGCCGTGGATACACATTGAAGTGGGAGTGGCAGACCATTTCGTATCTACCTGAATGCAATGGCCGGAAGACCTATAGTTGGGTTGACAAATGCTGGGTCGCAAAATATCTGACATAAGTTCCATCAAAAGCTATCTAGCCTTATACAGAGCCTGCTTCGCAAAGGGCAATGTCTGCAGAGCCAAGCCAATATCCACAGAGACAGCAACCCATAGCAAAACGGAGACGGTATGTCCACTGCCTACCCCTAAAACCTCTAGAGTAGCAAAATTGGTGTTCGACGAGATGCCAGGGGCATGTCCAATACCTATCCCTAGAGTAGCTACTACACTGTTGTCCGATGCGGCGCCAGTGGTACAACCAAGACCAATCCCTAGTCTGCAAGATATGCTAGACACCAGAGTGGATATATCGACAATAGAAAACCATAGCTATCCCTCCCCCTACAGTCTAGTAGGCCAGACATGGACAACCTTAAAAATATTTTGCAAAAGATTGGATCGCATATACGACGTCCTGGTTGGAAATATAGAAGTTGAGGTTCCATTACGTCTCTACAATCTAGAAACGGAATAGATGCATTGTCGTCGTATATATAATAAATGTATTGTCGTCGTATAGGAAACGAATTCGTTGGATAGCACAATACTGCAAGACGTTGTCGCACAAGATTGCGTGCGATGGCAATTACTGCGAGCTTGTAGCCACAACTATTGTTAGATTGGATCGGATATTTAGGAACAAGACTAGTGGTATTTGCTCTACAGAAAAAAATATTGTGTCTATTCTTCGAAACTTACAGAAGACCAAGGACGCATATCTGAAAGCGATGTTGGTATAGTGTGTTCCAAATAGCTCAGATAGATCCCTATATCTCTTGGATATGTCTTTTTCGATCTACAAAGTATGTTGCATGGGTCGAACGTTAGGATACGTATACGTGTGGGAGTAGATAAGCCATTAAAGTGGGAGACTATACTCTAGCTAGTGGTATCTACTGATATTACAAAGTATGTATATATATATATATATATATATATATATATATATATATATAGATCAAAAAGAAGATTGCACCTACGGCAACAACATAAAATACACCTAAAACAACAACATAAAATACAGCTACAACAACAGATACTGCAACACTTTTGCGCTACAATGCTATTGGACAACATATATTGCCTACTTCTTATTAGAAGAGTTCAGGGTTCTTCTATTTCAAAATATACATTGTATATAGAAGGTGTCTAGTTCGAGGGCGCCATCGACCCTGGCGCGATACTTCCGCGCATCTTTAGAAAGAGTCGAAATCTGTCTGTCGGTTAAATGGGGTTGTAGTTCAAATGTAGATTTTTCCTTCTAATGGCGTTAGGTCCAAGAGATGTACTTTGTTTCTTGAAACAGTGTATTGGGGTCAAATAAGTGTCGGCGGTGTTGTGTTGGCTTCTTGGATGGAGCAAGGATGGTTTTTGTATCACCCCTTTGGTTTAACATTGAAGACGACAGAGTTCAATGTTGTCTTTGCCGTCAACGGTCTTGCAGATGGATGGGATGTCTACCCCAAAGATGGGACAGCAGCGGAACCCAAAGTCGCCCACAGACCACTGAGCCGTAAGTTCTCATGCTTGTTGTCCTCCTTGGTTGCTGTTGTGGGAGCGACACGGATTTCTGCCACTCTTCCGGTTTTCTTGTAAGCGTACCACGCGACGAGGTTCTCCCACATCGACCAATGGATCAGGAGAATACATCGATTTAATTTGGATGCTAGATTTATCCCATATTGTTCTGGAGATTGCACTACTAATAGCCCTGGGTGGTTAAGTGGGGAAACGAGCTCGATACCCTCTTCCAAGACTTCTTGTGCTGTCGTTTTGGACAGCTTTTTACCCCGAAATGCGTACAGGTCAACCAGGATCCGCGTACAACCGCGATTTTTTGCGTTGTAGTGGAGAAATGTTTTGCGTACATGAGGACTATAATAGTATACGTAATCGCACGATCTGCCACCAAAATGTGTCTGGACCTGTCCCAATTCCAATTAGGCGACGGTATTGTTGTACATCTTTGTTCTGGTCGTGTATTCATCGGGAGAGCTGCGCATCCACGTGAATACGTGCTCTCCTATACTTTAGGTATTTCCAGAATGTTGGCGTGTCTTCCTCCAGCGCGTCGTACGGATCGCGTTTGTCTCGGAACTGGTGGGTCTTGGATAGGTATTCCACCAAGGTCTTTCCTTCGAGAATTCCGAAGGAGTCCTGGGTGTATTCGCTGCTGTAGAGATCATAGCCAAAGGCAAGCAGACTTCGTTCTATCTGGGGCAATGCTTGTTGGAGTTATGCCATCGTAACATCGAAGACATCGATCCTTGCCACAAATACTCCATACGGTTTGGAGCCTCGAAACAGTTTCCTCAACGTTTTGTGCGCGACCGAGCTTGTATCTCTTTCTACCTTGGCTATGGTGCGTCGTATCTTGGAGATTGTCTCTCTTTCGAGTAGAAGTGTGTGTAGGACTGTAGTAGATACAATCGGGAAATTCGTATTGTGTTACAATTCAGTCATTGACCGTCATTTACAACTGGCCAGTTATTCCTGAAATAGATCAACTTGAGTTAACAGTAAACCCAGCTGAGCGCGTGATAAGGACGCAGCTACTTGTGACATCTGGCGACGAGGATGACGGCGGTATATGGACAAACAGCGGAGTTGACGAATCAAAGAGGAATGGCCACTTTGCGCAGAAAGTTTAGAACAATGCTTTTCAGCAAATGGCTTAGACTACGCTGATAGACAAAGAGCTATTCTATTAAGCGTGATTGGAACTCGCACGTATCGAACTCTACGAAGTTTAGTGGCTCCGCTAAAGCCTAGAGAAAAGTCGGTTGACGAAATACTACAGACGTTGACAACACTTTAACCCGAAGCCATCAGTAGTAGTGCAACGATTTAGATTTAACAGTCGGTCGGGTCAGAAAGATGAGTCGGTCGCTAAATTCACGGCAGAACCGCAGCGACTAAGTGAACATTGCGAATTCTGGGCGGTGCTTAATGATATGCTACGAAACAGACTAGTCGTAGAAATAATAAATGACCGTATACAGCGACGACTGCTGGCAGAAAATAAGCTGACATTCAGGACAGCGTATTAATTAGCGATTGCACAAGAAACAGCCAAAAAGAGTACCCCAGAGCTAAAGCAAAAGGAAGCAACGAGTACGCTTGACAACCCAGGAGAGTTCGTACACTAGTTACAGAAGCAACGAGTACCGACAGCTGCAAGTAATAGATTGACTGACAAGATATACGGTTGTTGTTATCTCTGTGGTAATCAGTTCGAGTACTGGTTCAAGTATGTCAAATGTTTTGATTTCGGCAAAATTGGGCATGCGAAGCCTAGCTGTTTGCGCACAGTGAGAAAAGCGGCTCAGGAAGAGGACAGTGGTACAGTACATACGAAATCGGCTATGAGGAGACGCAGTCAGATACAAATGATGATGATGAGGTTGACTGGATTAGTGGTAATATTCACGCGTTACACAAAGGAAAACCAAAGCCAATGAAGACAACGTTGACTGTACAAGGCCAGCCACTCGAGATGGAAATAGACACGAAAGCGAGTGTCAGTACTGTAAGCAAAACAACAACGAAGTCAGTCTGAAAGAAAGGTCAAGCACCATTGAAAGATACAAAAAAGGCGGTGAAGACATACACTGGGGAACAGGTACCTGCATGTGGAAAGTTGAAAGTATGGGTAGACACTCCGGATGGACGCCGACTGTCTCTTGCGCTTGTGGTAGGGGCAGGCTCTGGCCCGAGTTTATTAAAAAGAGACTGGATTCGACAAGTACAATTTGATTGTAGAAGAGTTCGTCTTTTGGAGGCAAACCTTCACCAAAGAATAGTGGAAGTGTTATTCTTGTTACACAGTAAAGCGTTCAGTGGGAAGTTAGGCAGATTGCAAGGTGTGGAAGTGAAATTACCAGTGAAAGAAACGACGAGTCCCAAGTTTTATCGACCAAGCTAGACAAGTACCGTATTCTTCGAAAGAGAAGATAGAAAAGAATTGCTTAACCTCACAAAATCCGGAATTATTGAGCCAATACACTATTCAGAGTGGGCGTCTCCCATAGTTCTAGTACATTGAAAAACAATGGAAAGGTCAAAATCTGTGGAGACTAACGGTTAACAGTGAATCAAGTTTCAAAAGGCAATACATACCCGATTCCATGCATTAAAGACTTCTTTGCTCGAATAGCAGGAGGACAGCAGTTTCCAACCCTGGATTTGCATAGAGCATATCAACAGCTTGTACTTAAAGAGGAATCACGTAAGTATGTCGCCATTAATACTCATCAGGAATTATATCAGTATAATAATGGACCCTTTGGTGTTTCATCGGATTCCGGTATCTTTCAAAGACGATGGAAACTCTGTTGCAAGCAATTCCAGGAGTAGTGAGTTGTCTCCTTAGACGACATATTAATAACAGCAAGAAGCGAACAAGAGCATTTGTCTAACTTAGGTAAGGTTTTAACGAAATTGGACGAGGCTGGACTAAGGCTTAATAAAGATAAATGCCGGTTCATGAAATCTGAAGTAGTGTATTGGGGACATGTCATTGACGAAACCAGGCTACATTCGGAAAAGGGACGAATTCAGGCCATAGCGAAAGCACCCAGAACACAAAATGTGACAGGATTTAAAGCGTACCTATGATTAATTGCTATCTTATTATGGCAAAATTTTACAGAATTTTTTAGCAGTTCTAGCTTCACTATACATAGATTGTTACGGAAAGCAGTAAAATGGAATTGGTCATGCCAAAAAAACCAGCTTATCGCTAATCAAAACCACAGTTAGTGTCAGCCAAGTTTAGCACATTTTAATTTACAGCAAGAGTCCATCGTAACCAGTGGTTCCTCGTCCTACGGTTTAGGTGCTGTATTGGCTCAGAGAGGCAAGGAAGGAAACAAACACCCAGTAGCATTTGCATCGAGAACATTGACGAAATCGTAGATAAATTGCACACAGGTGGAAAGAGAACAACATTCCCAGTAATTTTTGGTCTACAAAGATTTTACCAATGGCTGTTTGGTAGAGAGTTTGTGCTACTGTCACACCATAAACCACTGGAAGGATTGTTGGGATAAATACGTCTCTCCCGCCAATGGCATCAGCAAGAATCCATCGATGGGACATGATCCTATCAGGTTACAGTTATAAGTTGCTATGCAAACCAGGTTGGGAAATCGGTAATGAAGATGCTAGTCGATTACCCTTACAACTACTGTCGACAACTGATGAAGAACA
The DNA here is from genome assembly GCF_963422355.1 of Corticium candelabrum. NCBI lineage: Eukaryota > Metazoa > Porifera > Homoscleromorpha > Homosclerophorida > Plakinidae > Corticium > Corticium candelabrum. The sequence goes on from NC_085099.1 coordinate 4,652,671, forward strand.
AGCAGAAACAATTCAATATTTACAGCACCTGGAATCGTCACCAGTATTTACAAAAGATGTCGGAAGTTGAACAGAGCAAGACTCTATACTGTCTAGGCTACACTTATATGTTCATCAAGATTGGCCCAATAAACCAGTAATCGAAGCGTAGACCTGTTACTGGCGAAGAGCAAGTGAATTATCTATAGACGAGGGATGAGTATTATGGGAGTACAAAGTGATTGTACCACCACAAGGGCAACAAAAAGTTTTGGAGGAGTTACATGCTGGTCATCCTGGTGTGGAACGGATGAAAGACTTAGCCAGAACAATAGTTTGGTGGCCAGGACTGAATGAGGACATCGAACACAAGGTCCAAGGTTGTTCTAGTTGTCAAGAAACAAGGAAAACACCATCAAAAGCTCCATTGCATCCCTGATCTTGGCTCCATCAGCCGTGGATGTGGGTGCTTGTTAAATATGCTGGACCCTTGCTAGAAACCTACCCTCAAAGTGGATTAAAGTAGAGCCTGTAGAATCAGCGACGACAAAAATTACGGTAAAAAAGTTAAGAAAAATTTTCTCGACTCATTGAATTCCTGAAAAACTGGTATCAGACAACGTTTCAGAATTCAACAGTCAACATTTTACCAAATTTGTAAAATCGAATGGGATAGAACACACTAAAACAGCACTGTATCACCTGTAAAGTAATGAGCTAGCGGAAACAGTGGTACAGGTATTGAAGAAAGGACGTACCGTCCCTAGCAAAACAAGGAACATTGACATTCGCTTGACACAACTGTTGTTCAGCTACCGGATTACGCCGCATTCCACGACAGAAATATCTCCTGCGGAATTATTAATGGGTCGCAAATTACGAACACGTTTATATATGTCACACCCAAATTGGGGCAAACTTTACGCAAAAAATGGCAACAGAAAATTTCTACATGTGTAACTGGAATAGTATGATAGACCTTTACAATGGGGTGAGAGTCTACGTGCGCAATTACAACAAAGGAGATTAGTGCAGGACGAGAAGACTTAGAGACACACATGGAACTAACGAGAACATCAAATCTAAGTGCCGACAAAGGAGTGAATCCAGTCAGCCGTTGCAGCAGAAGAAGAGAGGCACCAGACAGACTGAATTTTATTATATTAGACCATTGTGTTGTAGTTCGTATCTTAAGTTATTTGTTAATATCAGTCATATAGTCGGGGGAGAAGGATGTAGCATACACATCCGGAAACTTGTATTCTGTTACATTTCATTCATTGACCGGCATTTAGGACTAGCCAGTCATTCCTGAAATAGATCGACTTGATTTAACAGCAAGATCGGCTGAGCGCGTGATAAAGACGCAGTTACTTGTGACAAGGATAAGTACCTCGATGTGTCGTATGGTGCCGAAGGTGTCTCGAATAGTGGTTTGCATCTTACCACTGTGATCTGTGCGGATCCACCCTCCCCGATCGTACAGAGATTTTTCCAGATCTGCGGACCACATTTTCCAGACGCATGTATTCGAACACGTACATATAGTCGAATAACATGGCCAGCTCCACGAAAGGTTGTAGGTGTGTGGGACGGGGTCCCGGGAAAGACATTCAACCTTGGATACGTCGGAAAGGACATACATCTCGTACACGTTTTTCACGATGAGATGTTCGCCGATCCATTTCGTGCTGCGACGACCCATTTCGGAAACGGTGTTTGAGACCAGATTCTGGGTTGCACCGTTGTCCATAGTAGCGTTTGACTTTTCTTGCCCGGTATATATTGATCTACATAGAATCGTCTCTTTGACATCTTTCGACGTGGTTGCATTGTTGGACATAGTAGAGTTCTGGTCTTGTTGCCCAGTATACATAGGTCTACATAGAATCGCCTCTTCGACACCGTTCAATGTGGTTGCATCGCTGTCCATGGTAGCGTTCAATGTTTCTTGCCTGGTATTTGAATGGGTCTACGTATAATCACTCTTCGACACATTTCGACGTGGTTGCATCGTCGTCCATATTAGCGTTTTGTTTTTCTTGCCCAGTATGCATTGGTCTACGTAGAATTGCCTCTTTAACACCATTCGAAGTGTTGGCATTGTCGGCGTAAAAATTCGATAGCCGGTGGAAAACGAACACCCTGGACCACTCCTAGCATAATTTTTTTTAAATTTTTTGCAATTTTTGGTTGGAAGAGGGTGGGTGATGGTAGACAAATAGCGGTTTGTATTGGGGAGATGGTAATTGGAAAGTTACTGTTGAAAGATTGCGCAGCAATTTTTCTGCTCTTGTAACAGGGCGCAACCTCTTTCACATGTGGGTATCAAGTGGTGTGTGCGACCGATGTGGTTGTCAATGATCTCAAGTAGTGTAGTTGCTGCCAAAAATGTTAAACGCTGGCCATTTCACATCTCCGTTGATGAGCAGCCCCGAAGAGGGTGCTCAGACCAGGAGATGTAAAAATATTAGCCGTTAACATTTCGGCGGCTACTACACCACTTATTAGTATAGCCGTGTGCTCAAACCGAGATAACAGACTGATTTATTCGCTTTACAACACTTTCCTAATCGCAGCCCTTCAAAAACTTGGATTCGTCGTTTAACCAGTATTACGTACGATCCGTGATATGCACAGAAAGACTATTGTGGTTAATTGATTGCGAATTCTTCACGTTTTGGAACTGCTTGAGAATTTCTGGAAGATTGGATGTCGTCGGGCAGCCGTTTTCGCAATATTTGGTGATGAATGGACTGACAACTGGAGAAGTCTTGAAAAGACCGGAATTTCAGAAGTTGTTCATCGGTAGCTGGCAAGCAGCCACTGCCAACGTACGTTGATGCAGGCAGCAACGTCAAGTTCGAGGTCATAGACTCGCGGCGGATTGCCGTGCTAATTGGAGCGCGTGGAAACGTGTTGGCTGTAACTTGCACATGCCACGCATATGGTGCACGAAAGATTCGTGCGTCATCAATTCAACAAATCGAAGAATTGGCGGTAGTAAGCTTTCGGAACGCTCTTACTGCATGGTAGAGATACTAGAGGCTTGTGATCTGTTAGAGCTAAGAATGCTGATCTAAGAAGATCACTGAAACGTGTAAAGACCTACGATACCGCCAAACCCTCCTTTGTTTGAAAGTAGTGTTGTTCAATGAAAGGTATATATAGCTCGAAGCTGGTACGAAACTGGACGTCAATCACCTAAACTTATTCTATGCGTATCGCAATTCCTAGAAATAACGGCCCCGGGGATGCATCAGCAGATCCCAAGTCTCAAAGCTGGCGTTGTACGGTACGAGAACAGTCAAACTTGTCAAATCTGCTTTCATGTTTCCAAAGACTAGACTTGTTGTTGCAGAAGACCCGAAACCAGACATTGTCTTTACTGTGCAGTTGCCAAAAATGTTGAGACAGAGCAGCAACTAGTCTAGTGGTAATAGAAACGGCCACCGGGTGTAATAGATGTGGTGAGGGGTCGTGAAGCTTAGGCCAAAAAATCGATAAAACCCACTGTTTGCGTCAAGCTTGGAGAAACCTGAATTGTTGACAACAGTTGGTCAATAGATGAAAGGCGTGACGCTTTTAATGTCGGTTATATTTGAGACGCGTATAACCCGTGCAGATGCAAATGCTGCCCTTTGATTTGGGCACGACCACAATACATGCTCAAAAGTAGCCCTCTCAACGATTTTGAATCGGAGCTACATGGGTCTGGGAGGCCAAGGCTAGCTTACCAAGGGGTTGACTTGTCTATGCTCTGATGATCCCGTTCTAATCGACACGCTGTAGAGCATCTTCTACACGCGACATCCCTGATATGGTAGGAACACGACGAAGCCTAGACTGAGAGTAGAGAAACGTCTTGTACTTCCATCATTTGCTGTCATAGCTTGTTAGACATGTTGAAGCCATGGATAGCATCCATTTCTCTTAAGAAAGGGCGTTTGCAAGTTCACGGTAGTCAGTGTAGTCCGGGAAGTGAGCTTCTTGATCAGTACAAGAAAGTATATCTAAAACTTCACGAATATAGGCACGAGAAGTACTCGATCGCTATAGGTCTACGTAACATCCGATCAGAATTTTGAAGTGATCTGTTGCCGGTAAAGTCGTTTCGAGATGTCGTCAAGACCCGTACCTAATTAAGTACGTGTACCTGTTGAGAACGGGCTGTGCCACAATTATCTATTCTTTAGTGTTTAAGAAGGCAGCGTCCTGGACTTTCGTATATATAGGAGCTGCCGAGGCAGATAGAGTGTGCAAGTGCAGAACGACACTTGCACGAAGGCGAAGTGTTCTATGGCCAACTTGTTGCAATTTGGCACTCCTGTTTTCTGTCTGGGCATTTGAGTCACAAATGTTTGCATGTGTCATATCCGTTCCCTTGTCATATCCGTAAAGATAAACTTTTGATAATGGCCGTTCACCTTCTTTCTCAGTGCAGCCGTGTTGGCTTTCTGCAGGGGAGGGTAGATACATGCAGTATCCGTAAAGATACAAAACTGAAGAGTAGCGGTTTGAGAATTTCGCACTACCAGTTTCTGTTGCGCTTTCATTTCAGGTCTGCCGAAAACTTCTCATGAGCATAGCTACGTCTACATGCATGTGTCCGATAGTTCTTATTTTGAATGAGCCACACAGACAACTTTAATTAATTAAATATTTTTATGGTATCCGTAGGTGCCTTGCGCTTTGGTGATTGACACGTTGCAACGGAGTTTTCTAACCGTCTACTTAGCCTGAATGCCTCGCCCTAGGTAGACTGTACACGTATTTAGATTACCGTCATGAAACTTATCGTAAGCATGTACAGTTGTGTAGACCAGTTCTAGTGTTAGTTCTTGAAGTGTTGAAAATGGCCCGATTAGTAGTAGATCTCTAGATGGACTTCAAGGTTCTGTGGCACAACAATCGGTGGTGTTTCTGGCTATATTACAGTATTAGAGTCAAGTTCTCACACTATCAGGTTTATTTATGCAAATATATTTTAGCTCACAGAAATGTCAGTTCTCACATCTAGATAGAAAACACACTTTACATATTTATTTCTTAAACTTATTAAAACTGCTGCACAATCGTTTGACATGGCCCACAAACTCTACACGCAGATTCTACATCGAAGAATTTGTCGGCCCCACCTACCTATTCGAACAGGAAAAATTGCCAGATCTCGACATTTGGGCATCACGGCAAGTTGTAAACCTCAGTCAAAGAGGAGAATAATTGATTTTAGTTTAAAATCGTAGAAAGTGAACCATGCACAAGCTCTTAAAATTGTAGACATTCTTCGTCGTCGACCCCAATCGATCGCAAACTTGCAATTCTCTTTTGATGCTAGCGCTGCTATTTGCTGGTGCTATCGCATAGCTGGAGAGACGACTCCGGCTACTAGTTCCAACCATAACTAACAGCAACACTTCTGTTCAGTTTCAGATTCAAACCGGAAATAGGTGCTGGCCTGGTCTGGCGCAGTTTAACTTAAAAGGTCTGGATAAGCGAGAGTAGATTGCACAGCGCTTTCAGTTTCTGGAACATACTTGTCCAATCATGCTGTATTAGCAATTACGCTGTTTTCGTGACGGGACTTCCGAGGATCATGATGCAACTGCCGTGACGAGCGGACGCACACTCACACACACAACCGCATCTCCAAAGGCGAGTTGCGATTTTTTGTTCTTTGATAGGCGTTGCACTGAATGATCTCAACCAAATTTGCCACAGGGTTGCGTATCGTTAAGATCTATATTGAAATATAATACCGTTGGCGAAGGTCGGAAAAACGAGATATTTTCGAGCATATTCGGGTTTTAAAATAGGTTACAATTGTTTGTCTGCAACGGACTGACCTGGACTGTCAAAATATCTGCAACTCTAGACGTATGTAGTCAAGACTCATGCGTATAATTCTAGCTGTGTTACTTATTCAACATTAGATACAAGCGATTTTGTTAACCAGTGGCGTAGCTACGAGAGGTTCTGGGGCTAAGTACCCCAAAAAGTTATGGGCGTAGTTGTTATCTATTTTTATTGTCTAAGACATTGATTTTATGTACGTAATTATACAGTACCGAAATGATACGTTGTTAGTTTGTAAATACGTATATATATACAGTTAAAATTAAACAAATTATTATTAATTTTGAACAAATTATTAATAATAATAACCCCCTAAAAATTTTGCTCTGGCTACACTATTGTGATAACACAGCCAGAAATGTACTAATTTGCTGCGTAGTCTTCAGGAGTGCTCAAGTTTAAAGTGGTCGCCGCTCCAAATACAGCGCCAGAACGTGTGCATACTTTGACTCAACGGCACACTCCCGTGCATAATGGTAAAGTATGTATGACATCCTCTTTCTGCATCTCGAAAGCAGAGTTACCAGATAAATTTTTGCCAGGCCAGTAAGGGTCAATTTTTGTTTCCTCTGACATATTGACATACCTAAACTGCACATGACAACGCGTAATGGGCGTGACAAAGAATTACTAAACTTTTTAAAATCTTGGCGTTGCTCTGTCGCTGTAGAAATTGACTTGGCACTACAAGCAGTGCCATACCGCCCTAAAACACTCCGCAGTTTAAGAGATCAGAATAACTAATAACAGGACGCATGCACGGTGTTTCTGTGACCTACCTTTCACTGAGGAGGAACTGTGGAGCGACTCGCAAGTTACTATTTGCTTACAAAAATTAAGGTTGTGCTTAAATTCGGGGATGCTTGAGCCCCCTTCGACCCAGATTCGCCGCCCTTGCTGAGAATGACCCATCTTTCTAGACACAAGAACGGACGTGTATTATTATCTAGATATTTCCGCTTGTAGTACTCATTGACTTCTTACATTTACTCGTTGAGATGTTGCTGCACGACATCACACCTGCTTGGTCGGAAAGTGTGGCCGTGGCGCAAGTGTTGAGACCTGGCCTCTGCGCATCTGCCACTTGCTTTTGGTCCTTTTTTTAGTGAACGGGTACCGTTAGGCCCGGATCTCGGCCTCCGTCATTTCACGTTGGATAACCAACGCAGACTGGATGGAGAGGAGAGGCGAAAGTAAAATTGTGTTGGCTTTTACAGAGGCTATAAGTGCAATGACGCGATTTCGGCGGCACGGCTACGCATATACACTTCTTTTCGATACGAGTGCTACGTTTCGGGGTCGAGTCAACTTTTTCTACCAGCGTTAAACCGCATGTGACTCCTTACCTTTACTCGTTGAGATGTTCCTGCACGAAACTACACCTGCCTGCTCGAAAAGTGTAGCCGTGGCGTAAGCGTTGAGACTCCGGGCTTCTGTGCATGTGCCACTTGCTTCTTGTTCTGTGTTTTAGGGAACGGATACTTTTAGGCCCGGATCCTGGCCCAAACGAGGTGTGTTCTTTGAGCAGACCTTCGGTGTATGTACGGTAACCAGCCTTGAGACTGTGCTATCTAAGTCTGTCGAATACGAACTGTTAGGTGAATGTCCCAAGGGACAGACAGCCGCTAGCGAAGAGGAGTGGGCTCTCAGGAAACATGCACGGAAAAGGGTGTCCACCTAGCACACGAATGGTGTCTGGACGAATTTCTACTTACTTACACCAAGCTGCTTGTGTTCTCTACATTAGATAAATCATAAGTATACAGCGGTAATTACACACACTAGAAGGCTAATTTTTTCGACCAGCATGCAAGATGCCTGGCAGGCAACATTATATACGCCTCGAACGACTTGCACTTTCAACGTCTTAACTCTTTGATGGTAGAGTCGTCTATGTCGCGAGTCTTGGCAGTAGAGACAGCACCGATCAAGGTCAGTAAACCCGATCAATCTAACCCTGCTGACGACAACGCCCGCTTCACCTCATGCACCAGTCTGACGTGGGATAGAGGACTGCCGTCGCTGAAGATGAACAGAGGCCCCGAACAAGTGCCACTGACGGCCATGTACGCCAAGAGTGGCAATTACAGGCAGGTTTTATTGGCGTTCCGTGCAAGATAGACATCGGCAACGCGGCGAAAAGGGTATGTCTTTGACTGCTTGAGGTGCAGCCGCACAAGGGTTGGGTTCTCGTGAGAATTGGTCGTAATATCTTGAGGTGTGAGGTAAGATGCGGGTTTGAAGGCCTACAATGATTTCACACTGAATTAGCCCGCCCTCAGAAAACCGAAGAGACCCTTGCAACAGACTTCCCAGAGCATAACCGTATCATAGTTAAGAGGCTGCTGAGATCAGACGGCGTTGATTGCGCGCAGCTCCTTCGCTGTCATGGAAAGGCGTTAAGTGTGGCCCTCACCCTGCGTGCGGCACACTCTATGCAGAACATATGTTAGTTGGGAAGAGCAGACGCAAACAGCTCTCTATGGCTATATTGATTATATGAGTCGTACGGCAGATAAGTAGCATTTGGTGGTCTTGTGCGTAAGCTTGGGTTCCTTAAGAGCAGCAACGAAAAGACACAGAGTACGTTCGGACGTAGGCAGTGGAAGAATTGAGAATATTTGGCAGAATCGGCGGTACCGAGATTAAGCGGTGGCGTAGGACCTCAGAGTCGCCGGAGCTAAGCCGGACGAAAAGAGTTGACCAACCTCGACCTCCAGCAGGGTAAGCTGCAGTCGATGTCCGACGGTAGCAGGAGCGCTAGTAATTGCAGCGAGGCTTGATTCGGGGATGAAGTAGCGGTTGGTGAAAACGACGTCCGTTAGTAGGTTTTTACGAGACAGTGCATCCACGACGTGATTAGAGTTTTGTCGAATATGAATGGCCTGCCAAGTGAGTGAAAAATAGGTTGCAACAAACGTGAGAAGCCTCAGCCGGTGCCTCATAAGCTTGTCGTGACAGAAGTAGTTACGCAATGCGGACACAACAATAGTATAGCCGCACCAGAAATGAATACACTTGCCGTGCCAATGACGACCCCAAGCGACGCTAGCGAGAAGAACCGGCGCGTACTCCTTTGCTGCGATAGTGCCGTTGCGCCATGCTACAGACCATTCCAATTGCAGCCAGTGCTCGTGCCAGACAGCTCCACAACACCATAGACCCGAGGCGTCCAAACTCATTTGCAGCGTTGGGGCTGCGGGACAAGAGTACGTAGAAAGCACGTGCCATTACACAGGACCAGAAAGGTATCCCACCACAGTAAACAAACTGGCGCGGCCACATTCAGTCAAACCCAGTAGTGTAGGCGCTTGACGCGGCAAGATAAGTCAATAAGACGGCAAAGTAAACCTCTGCCTGACTTGACTATTGACGCCGCGTGCTGCAGAGCTCCAACCAACGACAACAGCTCTCTCTTGCTGCAAGAGCGACGACCAAGCCAATTGCTAACCATTTAATAGGTTCGTTGTAGCTTTGCTGGCGGCAGACAGATCGTACCTGCATCCGAATTTAGCTGCAGCCCCAGCAACTCAAGGCACGATGACTGCCCCTCCTGCGGTTTTGCGGATACTAGAACCCTGAGGCAGCTGCACGTGCAAAGCGCTGTAGCCAAGTTCTTGGCGCACTCGCTGGAGTTCGCCCTTTTTGAAAAAGGAAATCTTCCAAGTAGTGAAAAGCGGAGGTAATCTCTCTGCTATACATTATCCAGATAAGAGCGTGCAGGACGCGTGCAGATTAGTGCAGGACGAGAAGACTTAGAGACACACATGGAACTAACGAGAACATCAAATCTAAGTGCCGACAAAGGAGTGAATCCAGTCAGCCGTTGCAGCAGAAGAAGAGAGGCACCAGACAGACTGAATTTTATTATATTAGACCATTGTGTTGTAGTTCGTATCTTAAGTTATTTGTTAATATCAGTCATATAGTCGGGGGAGAAGGATGTAGCATACACATCCGGAAACTTGTATTCTGTTACATTTCATTCATTGACCGGCATTTAGGACTAGCCAGTCATTCCTGAAATAGATCGACTTGATTTAACAGCAAGATCGGCTGAGCGCGTGATAAAGACGCAGTTACTTGTGACAAGGATAAGTACCTCGATGTGTCGTATGGTGCCGAAGGTGTCTCGAATAGTGGTTTGCATCTTACCACTGTGATCTGTGCGGATCCACCCTCCCCGATCGTACAGAGATTTTTCCAGATCTGCGGACCACATTTTCCAGACGCATGTATTCGAACACGTACATATAGTCGAATAACATGGCCAGCTCCACGAAAGGTTGTAGGTGTGTGGGACGGGGTCCCGGGAAAGACATTCAACCTTGGATACGTCGGAAAGGACATACATCTCGTACACGTTTTTCACGATGAGATGTTCGCCGATCCATTTCGTGCTGCGACGACCCATTTCGGAAACGGTGTTTGAGACCAGATTCTGGGTTGCACCGTTGTCCATAGTAGCGTTTGACTTTTCTTGCCCGGTATATATTGATCTACATAGAATCGTCTCTTTGACATCTTTCGACGTGGTTGCATTGTTGGACATAGTAGAGTTCTGGTCTTGTTGCCCAGTATACATAGGTCTACATAGAATCGCCTCTTCGACACCGTTCAATGTGGTTGCATCGCTGTCCATGGTAGCGTTCAATGTTTCTTGCCTGGTATTTGAATGGGTCTACGTATAATCACTCTTCGACACATTTCGACGTGGTTGCATCGTCGTCCATATTAGCGTTTTGTTTTTCTTGCCCAGTATGCATTGGTCTACGTAGAATTGCCTCTTTAACACCATTCGAAGTGTTGGCATTGTCGGCGTAAAAATTCGATAGCCGGTGGAAAACGAACACCCTGGACCACTCCTAGCATAATTTTTTTTAAATTTTTTGCAATTTTTGGTTGGAAGAGGGTGGGTGATGGTAGACAAATAGCGGTTTGTATTGGGGAGATGGTAATTGGAAAGTTACTGTTGAAAGATTGCGCAGCAATTTTTCTGCTCTTGTAACAGGGCGCAACCTCTTTCACATGTGGGTATCAAGTGGTGTGTGCGACCGATGTGGTTGTCAATGATCTCAAGTAGTGTAGTTGCTGCCAAAAATGTTAAACGCTGGCCATTTCACATCTCCGTTGATGAGCAGCCCCGAAGAGGGTGCTCAGACCAGGAGATGTAAAAATATTAGCCGTTAACATTTCGGCGGCTACTACACCACTTATTAGTATAGCCGTGTGCTCAAACCGAGATAACAGACTGATTTATTCGCTTTACAACACTTTCCTAATCGCAGCCCTTCAAAAACTTGGATTCGTCGTTTAACCAGTATTACGTACGATCCGTGATATGCACAGAAAGACTATTGTGGTTAATTGATTGCGAATTCTTCACGTTTTGGAACTGCTTGAGAATTTCTGGAAGATTGGATGTCGTCGGGCAGCCGTTTTCGCAATATTTGGTGATGAATGGACTGACAACTGGAGAAGTCTTGAAAAGACCGGAATTTCAGAAGTTGTTCATCGGTAGCTGGCAAGCAGCCACTGCCAACGTACGTTGATGCAGGCAGCAACGTCAAGTTCGAGGTCATAGACTCGCGGCGGATTGCCGTGCTAATTGGAGCGCGTGGAAACGTGTTGGCTGTAACTTGCACATGCCACGCATATGGTGCACGAAAGATTCGTGCGTCATCAATTCAACAAATCGAAGAATTGGCGGTAGTAAGCTTTCGGAACGCTCTTACTGCATGGTAGAGATACTAGAGGCTTGTGATCTGTTAGAGCTAAGAATGCTGATCTAAGAAGATCACTGAAACGTGTAAAGACCTACGATACCGCCAAACCCTCCTTTGTTTGAAAGTAGTGTTGTTCAATGAAAGGTATATATAGCTCGAAGCTGGTACGAAACTGGACGTCAATCACCTAAACTTATTCTATGCGTATCGCAATTCCTAGAAATAACGGCCCCGGGGATGCATCAGCAGATCCCAAGTCTCAAAGCTGGCGTTGTACGGTACGAGAACAGTCAAACTTGTCAAATCTGCTTTCATGTTTCCAAAGACTAGACTTGTTGTTGCAGAAGACCCGAAACCAGACATTGTCTTTACTGTGCAGTTGCCAAAAATGTTGAGACAGAGCAGCAACTAGTCTAGTGGTAATAGAAACGGCCACCGGGTGTAATAGATGTGGTGAGGGGTCGTGAAGCTTAGGCCAAAAAATCGATAAAACCCACTGTTTGCGTCAAGCTTGGAGAAACCTGAATTGTTGACAACAGTTGGTCAATAGATGAAAGGCGTGACGCTTTTAATGTCGGTTATATTTGAGACGCGTATAACCCGTGCAGATGCAAATGCTGCCCTTTGATTTGGGCACGACCACAATACATGCTCAAAAGTAGCCCTCTCAACGATTTTGAATCGGAGCTACATGGGTCTGGGAGGCCAAGGCTAGCTTACCAAGGGGTTGACTTGTCTATGCTCTGATGATCCCGTTCTAATCGACACGCTGTAGAGCATCTTCTACACGCGACATCCCTGATATGGTAGGAACACGACGAAGCCTAGACTGAGAGTAGAGAAACGTCTTGTACTTCCATCATTTGCTGTCATAGCTTGTTAGACATGTTGAAGCCATGGATAGCATCCATTTCTCTTAAGAAAGGGCGTTTGCAAGTTCACGGTAGTCAGTGTAGTCCGGGAAGTGAGCTTCTTGATCAGTACAAGAAAGTATATCTAAAACTTCACGAATATAGGCACGAGAAGTACTCGATCGCTATAGGTCTACGTAACATCCGATCAGAATTTTGAAGTGATCTGTTGCCGGTAAAGTCGTTTCGAGATGTCGTCAAGACCCGTACCTAATTAAGTACGTGTACCTGTTGAGAACGGGCTGTGCCACAATTATCTATTCTTTAGTGTTTAAGAAGGCAGCGTCCTGGACTTTCGTATATATAGGAGCTGCCGAGGCAGATAGAGTGTGCAAGTGCAGAACGACACTTGCACGAAGGCGAAGTGTTCTATGGCCAACTTGTTGCAATTTGGCACTCCTGTTTTCTGTCTGGGCATTTGAGTCACAAATGTTTGCATGTGTCATATCCGTTCCCTTGTCATATCCGTAAAGATAAACTTTTGATAATGGCCGTTCACCTTCTTTCTCAGTGCAGCCGTGTTGGCTTTCTGCAGGGGAGGGTAGATACATGCAGTATCCGTAAAGATACAAAACTGAAGAGTAGCGGTTTGAGAATTTCGCACTACCAGTTTCTGTTGCGCTTTCATTTCAGGTCTGCCGAAAACTTCTCATGAGCATAGCTACGTCTACATGCATGTGTCCGATAGTTCTTATTTTGAATGAGCCACACAGACAACTTTAATTAATTAAATATTTTTATGGTATCCGTAGGTGCCTTGCGCTTTGGTGATTGACACGTTGCAACGGAGTTTTCTAACCGTCTACTTAGCCTGAATGCCTCGCCCTAGGTAGACTGTACACGTATTTAGATTACCGTCATGAAACTTATCGTAAGCATGTACAGTTGTGTAGACCAGTTCTAGTGTTAGTTCTTGAAGTGTTGAAAATGGCCCGATTAGTAGTAGATCTCTAGATGGACTTCAAGGTTCTGTGGCACAACAATCGGTGGTGTTTCTGGCTATATTACAGTATTAGAGTCAAGTTCTCACACTATCAGGTTTATTTATGCAAATATATTTTAGCTCACAGAAATGTCAGTTCTCACATCTAGATAGAAAACACACTTTACATATTTATTTCTTAAACTTATTAAAACTGCTGCACAATCGTTTGACATGGCCCACAAACTCTACACGCAGATTCTACATCGAAGAATTTGTCGGCCCCACCTACCTATTCGAACAGGAAAAATTGCCAGATCTCGACATTTGGGCATCACGGCAAGTTGTAAACCTCAGTCAAAGAGGAGAATAATTGATTTTAGTTTAAAATCGTAGAAAGTGAACCATGCACAAGCTCTTAAAATTGTAGACATTCTTCGTCGTCGACCCCAATCGATCGCAAACTTGCAATTCTCTTTTGATGCTAGCGCTGCTATTTGCTGGTGCTATCGCATAGCTGGAGAGACGACTCCGGCTACTAGTTCCAACCATAACTAACAGCAACACTTCTGTTCAGTTTCAGATTCAAACCGGAAATAGGTGCTGGCCTGGTCTGGCGCAGTTTAACTTAAAAGGTCTGGATAAGCGAGAGTAGATTGCACAGCGCTTTCAGTTTCTGGAACATACTTGTCCAATCATGCTGTATTAGCAATTACGCTGTTTTCGTGACGGGACTTCCGAGGATCATGATGCAACTGCCGTGACGAGCGGACGCACACTCACACACACAACCGCATCTCCAAAGGCGAGTTGCGATTTTTTGTTCTTTGATAGGCGTTGCACTGAATGATCTTAACCAAATTTGCCACAGGGTTGCGTATCGTTAAGATCTATATTGAAATATAATACCGTTGGCGAAGGTCGGAAAAACGAGATATTTTCGAGCATATTCGGGTTTTAAAATAGGTTACAATTGTTTGTCTGCAACGGACTGACCTGGACTGTCAAAATATCTGCAACTCTAGACGTATGTAGTCAAGACTCATGCGTATAATTCTAGCTGTGTTACTTATTCAACATTAGATACAAGCGATTTTGTTAACCAGTGGCGTAGCTACGAGAGGTTCTGGGGCTAAGTACCCCAAAAAGTTATGGGCGTAGTTGTTATCTATTTTTATTGTCTAAGACATTGATTTTATGTACGTAATTATACAGTACCGAAATGATACGTTGTTAGTTTGTAAATACGTATATATATACAGTTAAAATTAAACAAATTATTATTAATTTTGAACAAATTATTAATAATAATAACCCCCTAAAAATTTTGCTCTGGCTACACTATTGTGATAACACAGCCAGAAATGTACTAATTTGCTGCGTAGTCTTCAGGAGTGCTCAAGTTTAAAGTGGTCGCCGCTCCAAATACAGCGCCAGAACGTGTGCATACTTTGACTCAACGGCACACTCCCGTGCATAATGGTAAAGTATGTATGACATCCTCTTTCTGCATCTCGAAAGCAGAGTTACCAGATAAATTTTTGCCAGGCCAGTAAGGGTCAATTTTTGTTTCCTCTGACATATTGACATACCTAAACTGCACATGACAACGCGTAATGGGCGTGACAAAGAATTACTAAACTTTTTAAAATCTTGGCGTTGCTCTGTCGCTGTAGAAATTGACTTGGCACTACAAGCAGTGCCATACCGCCCTAAAACACTCCGCAGTTTAAGAGATCAGAATAACTAATAACAGGACGCATGCACGGTGTTTCTGTGACCTACCTTTCACTGAGGAGGAACTGTGGAGCGACTCGCAAGTTACTATTTGCTTACAAAAATTAAGGTTGTGCTTAAATTCGGGGATGCTTGAGCCCCCTTCGACCCAGATTCGCCGCCCTTGCTGAGAATGACCCATCTTTCTAGACACAAGAACGGACGTGTATTATTATCTAGATATTTCCGCTTGTAGTACTCATTGACTTCTTACATTTACTCGTTGAGATGTTGCTGCACGACATCACACCTGCTTGGTCGGAAAGTGTGGCCGTGGCGCAAGTGTTGAGACCTGGCCTCTGCGCATCTGCCACTTGCTTTTGGTCCTTTTTTTAGTGAACGGGTACCGTTAGGCCCGGATCTCGGCCTCCGTCATTTCACGTTGGATAACCAACGCAGACTGGATGGAGAGGAGAGGCGAAAGTAAAATTGTGTTGGCTTTTACAGAGGCTATAAGTGCAATGACGCGATTTCGGCGGCACGGCTACGCATATACACTTCTTTTCGATACGAGTGCTACGTTTCGGGGTCGAGTCAACTTTTTCTACCAGCGTTAAACCGCATGTGACTCCTTACCTTTACTCGTTGAGATGTTCCTGCACGAAACTACACCTGCCTGCTCGAAAAGTGTAGCCGTGGCGTAAGCGTTGAGACTCCGGGCTTCTGTGCATGTGCCACTTGCTTCTTGTTCTGTGTTTTAGGGAACGGATACTTTTAGGCCCGGATCCTGGCCCAAACGAGGTGTGTTCTTTGAGCAGACCTTCGGTGTATGTACGGTAACCAGCCTTGAGACTGTGCTATCTAAGTCTGTCGAATACGAACTGTTAGGTGAATGTCCCAAGGGAC
Organism: Corticium candelabrum; assembly: GCF_963422355.1. Lineage (NCBI taxonomy): Eukaryota > Metazoa > Porifera > Homoscleromorpha > Homosclerophorida > Plakinidae > Corticium > Corticium candelabrum. Next base: position 4,668,687 of record NC_085099.1, read on the forward strand.
AGACAGCCGCTAGCGAAGAGGAGTGGGCTCTCAGGAAACATGCACGGAAAAGGGTGTCCACCTAGCACACGAATGGTGTCTGGACGAATTTCTACTTACTTACACCAAGCTGCTTGTGTTCTCTACATTAGATAAATCATAAGTATACAGCGGTAATTACACACACTAGAAGGCTAATTTTTTCGACCAGCATGCAAGATGCCTGGCAGGCAACATTATATACGCCTCGAACGACTTGCACTTTCAACGTCTTAACTCTTTGATGGTAGAGTCGTCTATGTCGCGAGTCTTGGCAGTAGAGACAGCACCGATCAAGGTCAGTAAACCCGATCAATCTAACCCTGCTGACGACAACGCCCGCTTCACCTCATGCACCAGTCTGACGTGGGATAGAGGACTGCCGTCGCTGAAGATGAACAGAGGCCCCGAACAAGTGCCACTGACGGCCATGTACGCCAAGAGTGGCAATTACAGGCAGGTTTTATTGGCGTTCCGTGCAAGATAGACATCGGCAACGCGGCGAAAAGGGTATGTCTTTGACTGCTTGAGGTGCAGCCGCACAAGGGTTGGGTTCTCGTGAGAATTGGTCGTAATATCTTGAGGTGTGAGGTAAGATGCGGGTTTGAAGGCCTACAATGATTTCACACTGAATTAGCCCGCCCTCAGAAAACCGAAGAGACCCTTGCAACAGACTTCCCAGAGCATAACCGTATCATAGTTAAGAGGCTGCTGAGATCAGACGGCGTTGATTGCGCGCAGCTCCTTCGCTGTCATGGAAAGGCGTTAAGTGTGGCCCTCACCCTGCGTGCGGCACACTCTATGCAGAACATATGTTAGTTGGGAAGAGCAGACGCAAACAGCTCTCTATGGCTATATTGATTATATGAGTCGTACGGCAGATAAGTAGCATTTGGTGGTCTTGTGCGTAAGCTTGGGTTCCTTAAGAGCAGCAACGAAAAGACACAGAGTACGTTCGGACGTAGGCAGTGGAAGAATTGAGAATATTTGGCAGAATCGGCGGTACCGAGATTAAGCGGTGGCGTAGGACCTCAGAGTCGCCGGAGCTAAGCCGGACGAAAAGAGTTGACCAACCTCGACCTCCAGCAGGGTAAGCTGCAGTCGATGTCCGACGGTAGCAGGAGCGCTAGTAATTGCAGCGAGGCTTGATTCGGGGATGAAGTAGCGGTTGGTGAAAACGACGTCCGTTAGTAGGTTTTTACGAGACAGTGCATCCACGACGTGATTAGAGTTTTGTCGAATATGAATGGCCTGCCAAGTGAGTGAAAAATAGGTTGCAACAAACGTGAGAAGCCTCAGCCGGTGCCTCATAAGCTTGTCGTGACAGAAGTAGTTACGCAATGCGGACACAACAATAGTATAGCCGCACCAGAAATGAATACACTTGCCGTGCCAATGACGACCCCAAGCGACGCTAGCGAGAAGAACCGGCGCGTACTCCTTTGCTGCGATAGTGCCGTTGCGCCATGCTACAGACCATTCCAATTGCAGCCAGTGCTCGTGCCAGACAGCTCCACAACACCATAGACCCGAGGCGTCCAAACTCATTTGCAGCGTTGGGGCTGCGGGACAAGAGTACGTAGAAAGCACGTGCCATTACACAGGACCAGAAAGGTATCCCACCACAGTAAACAAACTGGCGCGGCCACATTCAGTCAAACCCAGTAGTGTAGGCGCTTGACGCGGCAAGATAAGTCAATAAGACGGCAAAGTAAACCTCTGCCTGACTTGACTATTGACGCCGCGTGCTGCAGAGCTCCAACCAACGACAACAGCTCTCTCTTGCTGCAAGAGCGACGACCAAGCCAATTGCTAACCATTTAATAGGTTCGTTGTAGCTTTGCTGGCGGCAGACAGATCGTACCTGCATCCGAATTTAGCTGCAGCCCCAGCAACTCAAGGCACGATGACTGCCCCTCCTGCGGTTTTGCGGATACTAGAACCCTGAGGCAGCTGCACGTGCAAAGCGCTGTAGCCAAGTTCTTGGCGCACTCGCTGGAGTTCGCCCTTTTTGAAAAAGGAAATCTTCCAAGTAGTGAAAAGCGGAGGTAATCTCTCTGCTATACATTATCCAGATAAGAGCGTCTGCCACGGCCGAGATTATTTTGTGCGCCGAGCGAAGACCGAAGAGCAGAGCACGGTCAAGGTAGACCACGCTCCTCTATCACACGCCCAACAAGTGGCGGTTATTTGTGTTTAGTTGGATTTGGCAGTAGGCACTTACTATGTTGAGCTTAGCCATCAGCGCTCCAGCACTTAACTGCAAAGAATCCACGCAGCTTCATCGACACAAACATAGACAGAGAGCATAGATCGGTAGCGATGCCTTTGTTGACGCTGGCCAGACGAGGTAAAGAGAGATCGACGGTAAGGCGCCAGCGCCTGAGTTGGTCGTTTTCAGGTACCAAACCAAACGGGCTTACCTGAACTGTTAACATGCCAGGATCCACTGGACCGAACACATGGGATGCTGCAACCTCAGCTCTGAGGTATTGTCGACGACAAACGAGTTTTGCAGTATCAGATTGCATGTTTCGTTTCTCTGATTTGCGCTTTGCCTAGCCGTTTACGAAGCAGATCCTGAAACTGTTTGTTAGGCCACCCAATAAGTAGTTAGCAAAAGACTGGTTCGCATGAGGCGCGATCTCCCGAAGCCATGCTACAACCTCTAGTGGTGAGACGGAGGACACCGAGTCTGGCAGCGGTACACAACAAGAAGGTCGACAGATGTTGATGGCCAAGAGGTCCGGCAAGTAGCGGTACTAACTGCCACGCAAGTTGCAATTCCGGGCTGACAAGTGGGGCATACCTGTGAGTGTAGAGTGACCCATACGACATTGTAACTACTGTAGCGTCAAGAGCCCAGCTATAGAAAACTCGGAATGTACGAATAAGTGATGCGGTAAAAAATGTGGTATATTTCTATTTTCTTCACAACATCAGGAATGATTGAACCAAAAATACTCCACCTGACAGAACATACATGCGATAGGACGTTACCCTCATAGACAAATTCGGCTATAGCGCTGGAGACGTGCCTGACTTACTGCTGCCGAGCTGCTCTCCCCATTGAGGTTGCATCCTGCTCACGGCCAGGCCTCTGCGGACTTCTTAAATCGGAATAGCTTGAAGATGGTTCCGGGCACTCTTGCAGCTTGTGAGAGCGTCGAAATTGCAGACACATTTCACGGTAAGTGCAGTCCGGGAAGCCGCTGCACGAGACAAAATTGTAGTTACGACAGACAGTTTGTGACCGGCAGAGCATCTTATAGGCCGATACTGCTATGCGTACGCAATACCTCGACTGCTGGGTAGCTTGGAAAGTTGAACAGCTGGTGTGGGAAGCAGCTGCAGCAGAGATGGCTCTGGCTCCAAAGCACGCGATGACGCAGGGTGGTCGGCTTCCAGGCAGTGCTGGCAGCTGGAGGAGCGTGCCAGATCTATGGCCAGAATGGTTGACGCATATAGAGATGGGTGTATCTGACTCCATGAATGCGAGTGATTGGCTGCCGCTAACTACCAAAACATTGCATCATAGAAGAGCCAACCCGTTTTGCTGTGGCACTGCGCCTCGTTCACGACTAGCCGCAAGTATCCCAGGAGATCGAACGCTCTGTCCGCGTAGCGCTGCAGCAGAACGCCGGCGTACACAGCAAAACACGGTACCCAGGTCAGTATGCCCATGATCTGACGGAGACCACGAGGGCTAGGCGTTTTACCTTGGCCCGCTGGTGAACTTTGAGGACCTCCAAGTTTTCAGGCAAGAGTTAGGCAATCTTCAGGTACTCCAGTGCTTGGATCTAGCGAACGACGCGTGGCGGAATGGGCACCGTGTCTTTGCCAACTATACATAACCCAACAGCAATCCAATCTGACGGCAGAGGGCCGCAAGGTAAGTCCAAAGTCTTTCCCGGAATAAATAGGTTAACCTCCTGCAGCGCCGGCAAAGCAGGCAGGGTGCCCACAGTTTGACCTAAACGATCAATAATGCATCGGCGTCAATGCGTCATCACCCTGGGTGCGCCGATAGTTACTCAGACGCAAATTTGCTTATCAGCGCTGCCATTAACTGATGCCACTAACCCAACGCAAAACAGGAAGCTGCCACCGTTGAGTAGAAGCCCATTAGAGAAACCGCGCTTAAGTGACAGCCGCGCGCAAGGTCGCTCAACCATCGGCATGAGGCGTAATTATTGTGTGGGAGACAACAAAGAACAAAATAAGCAACACGTCTGTCGACAACGCCAGTATTTATCAGAAGCTCTTCCCGCTATGATTACCAGTATGACTTGCACAGCCGACAGTCCTAAAGACCAGGACGACGAGAGCATGGACTATGCGACATAAACTCACGGACCGACATGCACGGGACACGACATGCAAGTGGTGTGCAAATATGACCAATATCGCAACGTGGCTACTGGTTAATGCGCATACTAACTAGCTACTCCGTCAAAGTTCCGCATTGACCAACGGAAGAGGTGACGCTATGTTTTCGTCCTGAAACAGTTACTGAATGCTTTCAGCTGACCGCGCAGAGAGCTAATACCGGAGATATTGCCTGAAAACGGCATGTAACAAGCGCATCTCAGAAAACCCCAGTTGTACCACACAGAAAGTAACGCCTGAGGAACGACATGCCAAAGATACTTGAAAGGTCCCCAGTTTCCGCGCCTAGCGCCTGCATCCCGCAAAAGGTTTCGAAAGCCATTCGGTAGTCGCCACACGACAGCGCAAGAAGGTCACGCTCTACACCACAGGTACCGCTTGGTGCCGCTAGGCGGTGCCACAATTAACTCTCCAACGTCAAAGGTAACGGCAAACGGGAAATCTCTTTTGGCCACCCAACAAAGAAAGACCACAACGAAAGCAAACAAAGAACATGACCAGACCTGCGCAGTCGCTGAGAGCCCGTACAATCATAAAAAGTTATCTTTCGTCACTACGCATGCAGGAAAGAAAAGAAAGAAAGAAAGAAAGAAAGAAAGAAAGAAATGGTAAAGATAAGGCTAGCAGACAATCAATCCAGAAAAACGACAAACATAGCCACATGCGGATGAGTTCGTGTTTTAACCTGCTCGCTTCTCCGTAGCACGATCCGACTGAAGCCGAGGATGTTGCGACGGAATAGCTGCCAACTCGGCTCGAACTGCTTCCCTGGCCGTTTCAACCATAAGCGGCTTGAGCTTACTGAAGGCTATGATTACTGTCATGTCCTCGGACATGGAAAAGGAAGAAGGAAAGCAAAATTGCATTGGCTGTCACACAGGCTATGAGCGCAATGACATGATTGCGGCTGCAGGGCTACGCATACACTTCTTTTCGATGCGCGCTACGTTCCAGGGTAGAGTCAACTCTGTCTAACTGCGTTAAACCGCATCTAACTTCCGGATATTATACTAAAGCAACATAAGATCCCGGATACACATTGATTTTTGTAATCAGTTTACGTTTTTGTTTAACGTCGATACTTCTGTTGCTGCAAAACAAGCGTAGGAAACGTGACGCATCTATTCAAGACGTATACAGAGGAAAACAAAGGTAGGCGTATTTATGCAGAACCGGGATACGATAAAAAATCTGCTTTTGTGCACGTTGCTGGTAACAAACAACAAGTTTACGGGATGTTTACATTTTAAATATAAATTAGCCTTTCTTATTAATTATTATTAAAAATAAAAGTTTCTTGCTGGTAATAAAAGTCTACATTTCTGCCTTGTGTAAACTTTAGATGTAAATAATTTTTTCTTAAATACGCGCTTTAACTTTAGCTATTTACGCTTTTGCATAGACATATCTAGAATTTTACTAAAAACTAATTATGTCCATAGAACACATAGGAATTTTAGAAAAAAGGTTTTCTAGAAAATAAGTAAATTGATTTACTACGTTTAGGACTACGTCTGCACTGTGCACTACAGAAGTTTGCAACGAAAACTGCCAATGTCCGTTAACAATACCTAACGAAGAAAATGTTTCTAAAAATCCAATGACAATATTGATTACAGTCAGTGGAAAATTCAACGAAAAGTACATCGCAAATGTGGAAAGTGCTTTACAACAGCTTGTGCATCTAACAGATTGTAAAATATATGTAACTCTTTTCATTGACGTCGAGTCTATGAACGACTCAGAGATTGAGACCGTGGCTAAGACCGTTGCTAACGGTAAGACAAAATATCAATTTGGTATTTATGCTAGAGCCGAGAACGATACAAAAGAAGATTGGTGTCGTGTTATTACTAATAGCCGCGATCGGCTCGAAGGTCAGCTTAAGAAATATAACAGTCGCATAAATGCTACGGTCGATACGTTTCGCGCCAAAGACTTTTTGTGGACCAATCATATGTTTGCAGCTCTGAATCAGTTGAACATGGCAGCGGATTTTTCGTACGTAACAGCCCAGCCACTCTGGCCGTTTACATTCCCATATGGCAGTGCTTTATGCGACAGCAACGAGGTACTTCAAGGTAATAAAGGTCTAACGAGACTGTGTCCTGGGAGATTTGAACATTTATGGGAGATTCCTAACAACATGCTGTTTTCTGAGTGCGACTGGGAATTATTCAATTGCACATGGTTAGGTGATTGCTTAACCTTGTCCACGTCTCACAATGAAACATTAGCGGATTTGCTTATCACCAACTTTGGCTTTCGTAGCGCTGCCAGTTCTTTCTTCCACAAATACTGGCAGAGTAGAGAACCGTTTGTTCTCAACTTGGAAGAAGACTTTTTCGAAAAAGTTGCTGCAGTTTACAATGATGAGTCGAATAAATTTGTTCGTGAATTTTTAAGTACAACGTTTGCATTGTTTGCTACAGCAGTTGATAAAGATGTAAAAGACACTTACTTTGTTTCTGCTTCGCAACTTGTAAATTGGATGAAGAGCAAGCAACCAAGCTTTGACATCATCACTAGTGGATTTTACCTTGGAGGAATTTTTGAATGCAAAGTAAAATATTCGCCTTGCGAACTTGCAGTCATTTCCATTCCTTTTGCTACAATGTGTTTACATTTCCTAATGTTCGTGGTCATGTTGATTGCGATCATGTGCATTCCTTGTGCTATGAAAAGTTTTAATTATAAAACCTTTATGGCAAGAGTTATGTCAAAAAGGTTTAAACTTCTTGTACCTATTGGTTTTCTTTTGACAGAAACTGAAATTGAAAACGTGATTTTAAGTGTGAAACAATACCAATCAACACCCGATAACACCGAACCGATGAATCAATCAACACCCGACAACACCGAACAGATAAATCAATCAACACCCGACAACACCGAACCGATAAATCAATCAACACCCGACAACACCGAACAGATAAATCAATCAACACCCGATAACAAAGAGCAGCTAAAAAAGCAGTGGCAATGTGAAGTGGAATGTCAGATATGTGGGAAGATCACAGTATTTTTAGTACTGTTTCTGTTCAAATTCGTATATTTGGCTGGATTGCTTGCTGGTCCAATACTGATGTTCATAAACGTACATGCGGAAAACAACCAAATAGAGACAATTCAAGAATACCAATTTCTATATCTACTTATAGTACACACGGTTACAGTTGCTATCTATTTTGTAGTGTCTGTGGCTGTCAGTGTGTATATAAATTACGGCTTGATGGAATTGAAGGGCATAATCGACGAATTAGAGGAAGCTGTTAAAAGGACTGTTAACGAGACAAACAGTATTTTCCAAAAATGTATTCCTGCAAGAAGACTATTGGTCAGTATTTCTACCAGTATAATAGCAAGCATTATAATTTTACTTCATGTTGTCGCACTGACACTTAGCTTTGAACAAAAATCAATCGTGGGATGGTATTCTACATTTGATTGCGACACTGCTTGGATGTACGTTTCGTACTATGCTCTACTCTTTTTGATGGTTGTGATGGCTGTGTTTCATGCGTATTCTTTAGACTTATGGGCTCAAGCTGCCTTTATCCTTTTTACCGAGAATAGAAACAAAGCATCAACCATCAAGGACTGCACAAAGAAATCACTGTCTAAATTAAAGGATAGATATTCTGAACTGTATTCAAGCATATTTTCGCCACTGATACTTGCACCTGTCCAAGCAGCAATTGCCGATGTTCCTGTATCTGTCTTTGCAAAGTACTTGCAAAAGAGTTTACAAGACACAGATTTAACGGGACAACTTTTGCGAATTTCTTTGAATATTACCATATTAATAGTGGCTCTACTACCGTACGCAACAACCATCTTAACACATTGGAAGCTAGATTGCGAATGCAAAAAGCTGAAAGAAGAGAGATCGAAACGAAACAATGATGTTGAAAGTGCTGAAAATGCAAAGCGACCCGAGAGCACACGTTCTACAAATAGCCAAGGTCAAACGGCCATGCTGCAATTTGGGACTAACGGAAATCAAACTGACAAGGCGGACATGGCAGATAACGAAGATGAAACAAATCTATTGGATTCTCCACAGCCCTACTTAAGTAAAACTCTGTTTATCTTAACTGCAGTTGTTGCTTTGATCGAAGTTCTTTTAAACTTATCGATTCCATAATTTGGCGTAGCGAGCAAAGTGGTTTTGCAGAGACTGCTGGAAATTGCTGTATGACATACTCTTTCGCGTTAACCACTCGTATACTCAGTATATACTTATGTATGTAGCTATATGCATTCAATTGTATTTCAATTAATGGCAACAATACTCTGATAACGCTACCAGTATAAGAAATATTTAAATGCTACTACAATATTTCCCACGCAATTGTCCGGTTGGGGTAACCAATTATCTGCTTGGGACAACCGATTATCCGACTCAGCCAACCACTTATCCGCTTGGCGCAACCAATTATCCGCTTGGCGCAACCAATTATTCGATTTTTCTGCCAACTGTATTTTGCGACTCAGACTCTCACGTTGCGTCGCTTGTTGTTCAGTGCTTTCAGTCACAGTCCAAAGTCTCTCATACTCAGGCAGATTGTCAGCACCGTGGGAAACGCTATGTCATGATCGATCAGGCTAGTCTCGCGTAGCCAGACCGTTTCAGAAACGGTCTGGCTACGCGAGACTACGATCCGGCTGTATCCGCAACTGAACAGCTTTGCTCTGCCGTCTTTCCTAGTAGATATTTTTGCAACAATCTCATTGACTTGAGAGAAGGAACCCCTGCACCACCGGCAGTGACACTTGTCGCCTCGCGCGGTCCTCTGGTTTTGACACATCGCCTAGCGAGCTGGAGAATACTCTGAGGTCTCTCGCTTGAATGAAGATCTCTTAGCATTTATATTACACAGTATTAAAGCCAAAACTGCACTATTCATGAGGATAAAAGCTCTACACATGTAACTACGAGCTGAAGATCACACACAAGCGACTTGTGTACGTGCAACGCCTGGTGTTAGTGTAGAATTTTTTATGTCTTATGGTTTTGCTGTTAGGTGATGCATGGAGGCTGCAACCATAGACGAAAACCTTGCAAGAGTACGTGTCAATGCATGTCTATCGCAGAGGGCGACCTCTACTGTAGTATAATTATATACTTTTGTTCTGCTCACCCATCTGAATTGGTCAGTGACATCATGACTGTCATTGTGATGGTTCTACTGAAATACTGTTGAAATAACATTTATTTTAGGTACAGGTCCCTTACTAACGAGAGACTACATACAGTTTACAGACAAGAACATGCACATACACAACACAAACACACACTTGGACAACAGTACGTCGTATATAGTCTGAATGTTCTACATATCTTCTAATCTTGCTGCTTGTGCAGCTTTGAGAGTAAGCACATGATAAAAAGCGTTCAAAGTTGAAGCTCCTGTTACTCCTTCAAGTGCGTCAGGACTCAAATGTAGCAGTAGTTGTCGTCTTGCTGTGACAAGAGTCTGACCCTCCATTGCAACAACAGTACCGTGTTTGCTCAATTTTCTCTTTATATGAGTCTTAGACTCTGAAAGCAGTTCTCGATCTGATTCAGGGTGCAGCTGTAGGAGGAAGACAAACAAGTTTACATTCCTCTGGCATATCCTCACTAACTCTTGCTGCCACCCCGCGATGGCATGGGGCATTGTCAAAGACTATGTACCGATTCCGGTCAAGAACAGGTACCATTGGTTCACCAAAGTCACATTCAAAAAGTGATCTTACAAACTGGTCAAATTGATCTTGTCTAGCCCCACCAACAATTGTTGTACTATGTATGACTCCTAGACCAGGGCAAATGGCACACATTAATGTAATATTTGGCGTTCGTTGACGGTCAGCTACTCTTTGGCTGGAAGACCTCTCAGAGACCTACATCGTGTTCTGGCTGTGTACATGCCATACCCACATTCATCCACGTAGCAAAATCTGGTGGCTCCTTGCTCATGCACCCTTTGCAATCATTCTGCGTGCCCCTTTCTTGGTTCTTTATTTTTTTAGAGGATTTCTTCTCTTACATCTCTTTTAAGGGGATGAGCTGTTCTTCCAACTTCCTAGCGATGGTTGACTTTGATAGCTCTAGAGACTTCTGCTGTAATAGTAAGGTTTGCATTGCTGCTAGAGTCATGTCTGGGCGATCTTCGATTAAACTCAACAAAACTTCTACAGCTTCCTGGCTGAGTTTTGTGACCTTCGGTCCTCCTCGTCGTTTGGTCGTATATTGGCGTTGGCTGCAAGTTCGATACGTCGCGGTATCTTCTCTAACGCCGTAGAGGATTGCTATTTTTTGGTATGATAGTCCCCGCTGGTGCGCGTTTATAAGCAAAATCTTATTTCGTTGCTGATGGATTTCTCTTTGAGTTTGATGGTAGCGGGAGCAAGGGGGACAACATCAGTACCAAGCATTATAGGACGCAAGAAGCACTACTGCTATGCCTAGCAATGACTGAATTATTGACTTATTCTGTAATCTGTTAGGTACGAAACAGCGCTTCTCTAACTACACTGCACCTAATTGAAATCACTAGTCGAATAATTGGTTTCCCTAAGCGGATGATTGATTGGCTAAATCGGATAATTGGTTGTCCCAATCGGATAATTGGTTGACTTATTTGGATAATTGGTTGCCCCAACCGGATAATTGCGCGGGAAATACCGTAGTATTACAATTTTAGAAATATAATCGGTTGATGTAATGCTGTACAAGGTGACAAATTTAGAATTAAATTTTACACAAATGTGACCTAGGGATAATTGTAAACTATAATAGTTAGCTCGTGACATTATACATATTACGTTATTTGTAATATGTATAACATACAAATAACATACAACATAGTTTACACGTAATTGCTCAATAGGTGATCAATCCTCGAATTTTGCGTTTTATCACATTCTTTGGAGATCGAAATCCAGCCAGATTGCTCATCATCTGGTCATTCTATTAGACTTCTTCAACGTATATATTGTTATTTTGCCTTAGTAGTTAATAGCACAAAACATTTCCTACGAGCTCTACAATCGCACGTCTATTTTTACTGCCACGCTAATCGATCCAATAGGAAACATTGCTAAATCTTGACATTTAGCCGTTACTGCAAGATTTAAGCGTCAGTAAACTATACAAAGAAGAGAATAACTGACAGTGGACCACTGCTTACGTTGAAAGCGCTTGAAATAAACAACAAACTCATACTATTTGTTAGACAAGCCTTTCGACTATCACCTGCTTTATAGCCGGTGCTACAAGTTTTTCTGGTCGTGGCACTACTTGACATCATTGCTTGGCACGAAAAATTTCAATTGACGTTTGTTGCCATATATTTTTGTTAGGACTGTAAACTTTAGCAAAATGACAATTTTATCTTTGCAAACTTGTTCATGTAGGTATGTTCTTCTTAGTGATGAGGTCACGTTTAGGCATGACAGAAGTGAAATGTGAACTTTACAACTTTGCATACATAGTATGTAGTGGCCTAATGCTTATCTGTACTATATAGTTGCGCACGAGATCACGCTGTGGGTTTTAGCGCTTTGTTAAATATGGGAATATATTACTTTCTAACGTTTTTCTGTTTGAGAGTACCTACACTAATGTCTATATAGTAGCACTCTAGCAATACATTTTTTTGCAAGTCTTGCTAGGGCAATGACTGATGGTGTCTAACAAAGACCGCATGCATAACACAAAAACACTATAGTTAAGTCATGTTTTGTTCTAACAATCTAACTTTCTTCGGTGACCGGACAACGCAACTACTGCGATCATGAGATAGATTCTAAGATAGAATTCAATACCTCTTGTTTCTAGCAAAAGACGAGTACTTTACATACCAGTGTATTGTGGTTTCGTATCGCTATTTGCTAGTGGATCGTCTGTCTTGGGTGACAGGTGCCTATGGCGCCGGTTTCGGAAATATTTCACGCTGGGTGTCCGACTATGTATACGATCAGTTGGCTATATAGTTGTGAGATGACAAGCTCAACTCTTCACTGACTGGGATACAACTGCCCGGAATTTCTTAATGGGTTTTATATTAATAATTAATAGCGCGGTTGGTATGCATTTACATAAACGTCCTAATTTCAAGCTATCAATCTTCTTAATCCGAAAGTAACCTTCAGTACTCGCGCTAAGAGTTACTCCCGCTAACAGTAAGTGTGCATGGTCCGGCAAGTAAATATTCGCAGCAGTAGAAAATTAAGACTTTATAAAAAATCCAAACACAAAGAGTCTTTGATTGCTAGGTTCATTTAGTTTTAGATTTTGAAGTATATATCTCTAACCATATGTTAGTGGTCGTCCATATATTGTTTAGCATTTTCACGGGCGTGCAAAAACGTACGCTTTTTCTCTTCCCCTCCAAAAGCGTACGCGCTGATCTAATATTGTTACAGCGGTCTGAACCTGAGACGACGTCTACACCGTGAGAACATAAACCAGCATAAGAAATCTACGAGCAAACTAGAGGATACAGAAACAACACTGTACCTTTAACTAACATATGACGTAATTTTTTCTTCGTCATCATGTCTAGTTTCCAAAAAGCTTCTCTCATACCGAAATCCTTCTTCTCATCACTCTCAACCATCCAAACTCCTGTGCCTTCCTGACAGCATCTTCCCTGCCGTAACTGGTATTTAGATAAATAAATGCGTTGACGAAATGCTGATAGGCATCGGGGCCGGTCATTATTAATTGTCTGAATGGATAGCAAAATTTGCCGAGGTCCACATAGTTTGATATGTAACCACTGCAAAATATGCCTCCCAAAACCTTCAGATCCCTATGCATATATACATGCAGTATATAATCATATAGGTACGTAAAATAATAGAAGTCTGTTGTTGGGCTCAAGTGTGGCCTAGGTATGATTTCTAAAGTTTGTCCTTTCTATTTAACCTACTGACGAAACAAGTTAAGCAGGAATTGCTGCATTCAGCAATGCATGTTGGCAAAGGGCTTAGAAATATACTGTTTTTGCACACAATTTTATAGTACACAGATAAACATCTCTAAAAAATTACGACTTCAACAAAAGGTGACCAAAATGTTTAGTAACCTCTGCAAAGCACTGAATTAAAACTTGGGGCCCCCGGTAAATTTCCCAGCTCCCCCAGACACTTATTAATGACCGGCTCCTTGACAGGGTGCGTATGGACAGAGCCCGCATAGTTGGACAACTCTTCCAACTACCTTACGTTCTCCATCAAGACACGAGGTGAAAACAGAAACACGGATATTGCTCTTTAACCCAGATGCGGCGGACTGCTAGAAGTAGCAGTAGTAGGTATTAGCGTAGTAGTTGTTAGTGTGGCCACGCAAACCTGTGCGTAATACCATTAAACTGCCTCGGTGAAAACGTCCTACGCATGCGCTAGAACGGCATTTTGTCAAAACGTACGCCTGGCTTTACCCTCTCCCCTAGCGTACGTCTTGTACGCTTGTGAAAATGCCAAAAATATGGACGACCCCTTAATAGCGATAGAATCATTTCGAGATGGCAGAAACATATGCCTCCGTACCAGCTTCATCTATAGATTGTAGTTCTCCTACTAGTATATCTGTTGAGACCAGTCCGTGCCACAATCCATTGCTTTTAAAAGGGCAGCACCTGGACTGTCTTAGAAGCTGCCGAGACAGAGTTTGAAAAGGCTGAATAACACACGAAGGCGAACTGCGCCATCTTGTTGCAGTGTAGAGGCATTATTCTCTCTTCGGGCTGGGCATTTGCGTCGGGAATGTTTGTCATATCCGTACCACTTACATTTCTGTAAATAGGGTAGGCTCTTTGATGTTGGTTGTTTTCCTTCTCAGCGGAGAAAGGGTGTTGGGTTTGTGCAAGGTCTTGAAAAACGTGACTGTCTCGAGCATCCGTAGAAACAAAGAAATAGAGAAGTGCTATGCCCCGATTGTTGTGCTCTTATTTTCGGTTTTCCTAAAACCACTCATATAAAACAGAGTTTTTGATAATTTTAAATTTTTGTATAAGCTACAGAATAAGTTTCGACTAGACTTGATGTATACTGTACTGCGTCATATCTAGGTGTGTGTGTGTGTGTGTGTGTGTGTGTGTGTGTGTGTGTGTGTGTGTGTGTGAGTGTGTGTGTGTGTGTGTGTGTGTGTGTGCGTGTGCGTGTGCGTGTGCGTGTGCGTGTGCGTGTGTGTGTGTGTGTGTGTGTGTGTGTGTGTGTGTGTGTGTGTGTGCGCGCGCGCGCGCGCGTGTGTATGTGTGTGTGTGTGTGTGTGTGTTGATATCTTGACAAACACTGCATCTGTGCAGATTACATGCTTCCATTGTAGACAGAAAGCAAAATTTTATTACACAACGGAATTTGTTACACAAGATCCTAAAATAGAAATCAATTATTTGTTTTGTAGTATACAAATGTTACTATTTTAGTCGTTTTCTAAATTAATGTTTTAATAGCAAGTGACTTGATGTCGTATGTTTAGGTCTAATTCTGCACAGTGTACTGAAAAAGTGTGTCACGAAAGTTGCCAGTGTCCGCTAACAATACCTAACGAAAGAAACGTTCATGGAAATCCAATGACAATATTGATTACAGCCAGTGGAAAAATCAACGAGAAGTTCATCGCAAATATCGAGAATGCTCTACAAGATTTCATGAATCCAACAGGTTGTACGCCACAAGTTACACTCTTTCTTGACGTTGATTCCATGAACGACTCCGAGGTAAATGCAGTGGCTAAAGCCGTTGGTAACGGTAAGATAGAATATCGATTTGGTATATATGGTAAAGCCGATAAAGATACAACAGAAGATTGGCGTCGTGTCATTAGTGATAATCGCCATCGGCTCGAAGACCGACTTCATGAATACGACACAATAAATGCAAACGTCGATACGTTTCGCGCCAAAGACTTTTTGTGGACCAATCATATGTTTGCAGCTCTAGATCAGTTGGACATAAAAGAGGATTTTTCTTACGTAACGGCTCAGCCACTCTGGCCTTTTACGTTCCCATATGGTAGCGCTTTGTGCGACAGCAAGGCAAGTCTTCAGAATAACGGCATGACGAGACTGTGTCCTGGAAGATTTGACGATTTATGGGAGATTCCTAACAACATGCTATTTGCAGAGTACAATTCAGAAATATTTAATTGCACATGGTTGGGTGATTGCCTAAACTTGTCCAGATCGCAAAATCAAACATTAGTGGATTTCCTTAATACTAACTACAAATTTCGAAGTGCTGCCAATTCTTTCTTCCACAATTACTGGCAGAGTCGAGAACCGTTTGTTCTCAACCTGGAATCAGACTTCTTCGAAAAAGTTTTCGCAGTTTACAAGAATGGTTCGGATAGAGAAGTGCACAAAGCTCTAAGTATGATGTTCGCATTGTTTGCTAAAGAAGACAGTTACTATGTCTCTGCTTCTCAACTGGTACATTGGATGAAGAATAAGCAACCGACCTTTGACGTTATTAGCAGCAGTTTTTACGAAGGCAAGATCTTCGAATGCAAAATGAAGTACTCGTCTTTCGAATTAGCAGGCATTTTGGTACCTTTTTCCTCAATGTTGTTATACCTCCTGGCGTTGTTAGTTGGCTTTGGCATAGTAGCATCTTATATTTTTAACCTGAAAGAGAAATCTTTTACTTATAAAACTTTTATGTCAATCGTTATGTCAACAGATTTTAAAGTCACTCTTATGCCTATTGGTTCTTGTTTGACAACAGAGAAATTTCTGAGACAAATTGACAAGCTACGTTCAAAACAAAGTAACAAGACAATTCCGAAACAAAACACAGCGACAGCCGACATCAGCCAGCCGAAAAAGACTCGGGTTTCAATTAAATATCTAGTTGTACCACTATTTGCTGTGCTAAAATTTTTATATTGGACTGTGTTGTTTTACGGTCCAGCAAGGTTGTTAAGAAGCGTAGGGAAAGATAATGCAACAGAGACGATTCAAGGATATCTATTCTTTTATCTAGATGTAATACAGACTGCTGCAGTTGCAATTTTTTTTGGAGTGTCTGTGATTGTCAGTTGTTGTATCATCTGCAGTTTAAGAAGATTGAAGGAAACAATCGACGAATTGGAGGAATCTAGTAACAAAATGAAGACTGCTCTCTATAAACCAATGTCTGTATTAAAACTGTGGGTCGGTCTTCTCGCCACTATAATAATTGTCATAATAATTGTTACTTATGTCGTCATACTTGGTATCAGCATTTCAATGAGATCAAACGTAGGTTGGTATTCGACATTTAATAGCGAAACAGCTTGGATGTACGCTTCGTTTTATGCTCAATTTTATGTAATGGCTGTGATGACTGTGGTTTATACGTATTCTTTGGAATTATGGGCTCAAGCTGCTATAATTATTTTCGATGTGGATGACACCAAAGCATCAGCGAAGGAAGACAACGCAGAAGAGTCACTATTAGGTACATTGAAATCTGAATATCGTAAATCTTATTCAGGCAGAATGCTGTCGCCACTGCTACTTGCACCTGTCCAAGCATTTTGTGGCAGTCGTCTTGTCACTCACTTTGCAATGTACATGCAAGAAACATTACGGTACACAGATACGATGGGACGGCTTTTTCGAATCTCTTTGATTATAACCATCATGATAATGTCATATGTGCCGTACGTAGCGACCCTCCTGACGCATAAAAGAGTAAACAATGCATACAAAGAACACATAGAAAGGAAGAAGTCGATGGTGAGCAAGAAGGATGCTGAAAGTCAGAAGTCGACGGTGAGCAAGAAATATGCTGAAAGTCAGACTTCAACGGTGAGCTTGAAAGATGCTGAAAGTCAACAGTTGACGGTAAGCAAGAAAGATGTTGAAAGTCAGACGTCGACGGTGGGCAAGAAAGATGCTGAAAGTCCTACAGCAGACCACGCACATTCTGGTAATCACAACAATTTGACCGACAACATATACAAGGAATATGACATAATTGAGCACTCAGAAGAGCTTGCAATTAAGAACCAAGACGGAAAATCATTTTTTCATAGTCCGCAATCATACTTCAGTAACGCTATGTTTATTCTAACTGCTGCTATTAATATTATAGAAGTCATCATAAACTATACAGTTCGTAATTGATTTGTCAAGTTATTGCAATACGTTTTTAGAATGATATGTCACAAAAATTAGAAATACATTTCGTGTTACGATATAATGATGTCATAAGACCTTTGAGAATGCACACAAATGGGCTCTAATATACTTGCCAATTATGGCAGTTCACGCTGCCCACCGATTTTGCTGGCATATCTAGTATATATAACGCTCAAATTGTGTGTGTGTGTGAGTGTGTGTGTGTGTGTGTGTGTGTGTGTGTGTGTGTGTGTGTGTGTGTGTGTGTGTGTGTGTGTGTGTGTGTGTGTGTGTGTGTGTGTGTGTGTGTTGCGATACGCGGCCACGTCCTTTGTCTGTTTGCAACTGAAATCGGCACGCACGCTCGGCACACAAAGTGAAAGGTTTGCGTAAAAAATTTAAGAGATTATGTACCGGGTTTCCTCTCGAACGGTCGACCTCCGACGCAAAAGCTATATGCAACTTTAAGTTTATGTGAACACACGCCCACGCCACTTCTGTGTCTACCGTACGGGTCGTCGTCCTTTGCAAAGCTTCGAGCAATCGAATATCTGTTGTCGACGGAACTTACTCTTCTAGATAACGCTTTTGTTTCCCTGTTTGTATTTGCACCAATTCAACTTACACGTTTTCTGCAGCAAGCGCTACACGAGGAGTGCGTTGATTTCTACCGAAACAAGCGCGAAGAGCAAGATTCGAATTTATTTAGCACATCCGGGACATCAAACAAAGATTGCATGCGACGTGTCCATACTGCGTCCTCCGTCAGAATCTTGCCCGTACGAAGAACATTCAATAGATCTAGTATGTATCTAATATCACAAAAGTTGGCTTTAGCCAACTCAGGCAATCTACGCCTCATATAAAATTGTCGAAATTTCGCACAACAGCTAAAGGACTAAACAGCTATAACTTTCGCTTCCATGTCACTCCTGTAAACAATCCTTAGGCTCCTCCGAACAGACTGTGCATGATCGATTTTCTTAAAACTTTTACCGCGCTCTTATGATTTTATACGAACGAGACCAACGAAACGTACCCCTAGAAGATGATCCGAATTAGCTACCAATCTGTAACATTTTCAAACAGAGAGGAAATATTTGTTGCAAGAGACAAGGAAGGCTGTTCTTATTGCTGTTGCTGTATGTTTGAGAAAAATGAACTAGGAAACAAGGAAAGATTTGTCGGTCAGACCCAAGAATTAAGGATAATTGAAATAAAAAGTTATTTTTATTTCTGTATTTTTTGTTTACCCTGACTGCATGTACACTAAAACAATTTTAATTTTAATTTTTGGTGCATTTCCCGTTGAGATATTAAAGCGCAAAGTTTGCTTCTGGTTGTAGAGGGTGTGGCCTCGCCATGACGTCACACAAGTAACACGAAAATCCGTAGGCCATTTCCGTAAAAATACTGTAAGGGTGCGTGGCTGTAGTTTGTAGCAATACTCGACAGGATGGTGTGAGCTTGTTTCTTTTTCCAACTGACCCCAAAATGCGGAAGAAATGGAAAGCGCAAGTCAAACGAAAGCGAGATCGCTCGGAGGTCCAAGTGGACACGCAGTGCTGTGTAGTGTTTACTTTACAGCGGGCTTCTTTGGAACCGAGGAACAAATGTAGTGCAAACCTATGGGAATTCCAAAGAAGCCAAGACTAAAACGCGACGCTGTACCTTAACTGTCCAAGAAGCATCCATCGAGAAGCCCAGATTTCACTAGACGAACCATCAGCAAAGAATCGAAGAACAGCCGCAGAAAAGCGTGAAAAAGCAAGGGCAAAGGCATCGGCAGTCTCAGACCATTCGTATACGTAGTATAGTAAGTATTTCGAACCCTTTTCGTTGTGTACATTCCAGCTGTTAGAAGATGCAATGGCTACTTCATCTGCTGCTAGCGATACTCATGATGCAGATGTCGACGTCCATACCGATGATAGTGAAACTGCGTATGACGATGTTGACAATGATGGTGATACGAGATTGATTTAGACCAGTCTGAACAGCTTTGCACAAGCAAATGTTCAATGTCAGCATACCTAGCTACTAGGTACTCAACTGCCTCATATTACAGAGTGCAAAAAGGTCAATGAAAGTCAAAACAGGAGGTATCATGGGTTTTGATGAGTTCATGCAGTTATGCAATATATATGAAATATCTAGTTTCTAAGAAATACAAACCCAAAAATCAAAAGTAGCTGTCGAGGATTGTGGTGTGCAGTGTTCACTCATTCCAGCACCACCTTTGGATTCACCCTTATCATCCACTGACAGCCAAACAGAGACAGAGTCAGAGGACAGTCAGGCATGGCATAGCTTAAACACAGCAATTAATACGAGACACGTGTATACAATATAAAACTTCATAAATTTGATAAAACTTCGGCAGCAGTTTACGACCCTCTTTTATTTGCTGCTCTCTTGATATATAACTTTGACAAAGCAATCGGCGACCAATCACCACCAAAGAAAAATGGACAAAGTATTCTGTTGGGAGAACTCCACGTGAGACAGGCAGTGACCAATGGAATAGCCAGGAGCGGAGCCCATTAGCTGTACAATGTACTGATTTGATGTCAGCCTCAACAAAATTTTAAAGAAGTACATACCTTTCCAAGTATAGAATTCCTTCATAGTGTGTGGGCTGCGATTGATAACAATCGGTGGACATATGGAAATAAGGCGTCTATCCAGAAACACAACCTGTTTCCACAAAGAAATGTCAATCAAAATAGTAACTAAAATAAGACAGTTGATCTCTATACCTTATCAGCAATAAAGTAAGATTCAGATCGTTGAGTCAACCATATATCAAGAAGTGCCCGAACAATGGCAAGACACACTACATGCATATAATCAATTGTAACATTGTCAACCATGTTGAAACCCGGTGTTGCTATTAAGAGAGAAACCACAGGAAGCATACCACAACACTGCAAAATAATGCATGAAGTAACAGCGCAATGAAAAAGAAACAAGAAACTATATGTACTGCTGAGTTAGTTGCTGTTGCAGTTATAACATCTTGTTTCATAGATTCATGCGTTCTTCTCTCTAAAGTACGATCGTACGGCCAGTACCAATGTAGATGGTCATCTCCAATAGTCATTCCAGGATAGTAACAATAGCAACACACAGCAACGCCATTAAAATTTTTCGTGCACAGTAGTATTGCCCCAGCTGGGAGGTCACATGTCACCAAGACAAGCCGAGCTCTACACTGCTGCGTTTTTCTCTAGCATTCTCAAATAGAGCACATACATTGCCCATACATAATATGTCAAAAATATCACTAACTTCAACACTGTAACAAAGTTCATACCTTCACTTGAAAGCACACCAATTTGCTGGATGAGAGGGTCAAGAAAAGCTTGAATAGGTGGCTTCCCAGGCTGGAACCACACAGCATACAAGATGACATACTTCAAAGAATACCTATAAACAGAAAGCAAATCTACTGACTTACTAATGGCGTATATACTAATATGCTGCATACTCTACCGAGATTTAGGTGAGAGCTCAGTCACTGTAAGGTATACTGGCCAAAGTAAACCACTTCTCGATGTTTTGAAAATAGAAACTCCATCAGTGTTTAAGGTCAGTGTTATATTCCAAGGCGTCTGGGTGTACCCAATCCTAGTGATATACCTGTAGCTAGACCCACTGGTGATGTCAGAAAACAGCGATTGCTCTTCAAAATTTCTTAGCAGCTGAGAGCAAAAAGCAAGGTCTGCAATAGAAAGTAAGCAATTTAACGACAGAAATGACAACTATTATCAAAATGCCTACCACGGAATAACTGTCCAAGACCAGTTTCAATGTTAAGGACTAGAAACTCAAGAGGTCGACACACACCAAAGCACTTAGGATGGCCACAGTGTTGCTCATCCTCTTGCATTATGGTGTCACAGTTAGAGCAAGCAAGTCTTTTGTCATATTTAGACAGGGCAGATTGCTTCCTCCAGTGAGGCTTGAGCCTGTATAGTGATGTAAACATTTTATGCCCTGGAAGAAAGTGAGTAGTAAGAAGCTCGACTATATCTTCAGCAACCTTCTGAGATATCTTATAGTGAACCAGGAACTCCATTATAAAGACTGCATTCAAATTTAACATCAATGGACAGTCAGGAAATATTTTTCATCTGCATCTGTGTCAACATTACCATCACAACTTACAGACCCATAACTTACATCAGGCTCTTCCAGATCAAACTGAGAGTGGCCAGCAAAGAAATGCTCTGCCCAGTTACATCTGTCAGATCCTTCTCCTTTTGTCAGAATCATTTTGACTACACAAGGAATCAGCGTCTTCGTGACAATCTTCAGGTAGATGGACTGCTCTCTTACTCAATTGAAGATACAGACTCAATTTCCACCGAGACTGCATGCTGTGACTCAGCGTCATCAGGTACATTTTCTACAAACATCATTGACTGATTAATATCAGGTGAACATGAAGATGACATAATTAAAGTCTCAACATAATAAAGAAAACGGCCAGCCTAGGACTACACGTATACAATTACTCCTGTCTGACAATTAAGTTAATCAAATCAATCCATCTCTATAAACAAAAGCAACAGTATTCGCATATCAAAACGTACTACCCACCTGCTTCTCTGTTACTGTTGCCAAGTAGCCATTTTGTTCCAAGTTTATAGAATCTTTTGGTAGTTCCTGTTCTCCATAGATTGCTTCCACAACTTCAAGTCTCATTCTTCTTTGCATCATCTTCGTGTTCCGAAGATACTCTCTGTAGAGGCCACGCTTTCCTCTAGGCGTTATGATTTAGGAACCTCCCGTATGTGATTTACCTCACATACGTGATTTACCTCCCGTATGTGCAGTGTGAAGTTGTGAACTGTCCGTTGAAATGAAACAACAGTAAAGTGTAAAGGTAACTGCTACCTATTGCATCTAGAAATATGTTTGTTCTGCAGAAATCAAACACGATCCTGGCATTAAAGTATTGTTTCCCCAGGACAACCAAACTTGATCTGTTTTCAGATCCAAATCTTGGAAATTGAGGAGCGCGGACTGCGACGAAATCGCTTACGGTACTGTTACTGTCGGAGATCCAGTAATGGCTTAATCGAGCCCCATGAAGAAGTTTATTAACGCAAGAGTGGTCGAAGTTCCTCGCTGTAAGTTCATAAATTTTATGTAAATTTTTCGGTTTTTCTCTTTAGTACGGTTATGTACGTCATCATGCTAAGTATAGATGTCGTTATCTTGTAATTTTTACATTCTGTGTCAGAAGTACACTGCAAGATATAACAGTGTCTTGCATCCTTGCAGTTTGTAATGAATGTTGTAGCAATTATTCTGTCATATGATCACAAAGTAAACAATCATTGTTTCTTTCTCTAGTGTGCAGCTCAGGGGCAGTCAAGAGACAACTTGAATTAGATACCAAGGTTATACATTTTCATTTTTCAATAGCTGCAGGTGGTATCAATTTGTATTTTGAGCAGGAAGTCTCTGAAGTAGTCGAGACAAAAAAGAAGAAGAAGAACAGTACAGCTGTTAAAGCCCGGAGGGAGGCATGTGTCTAAAAAAATGCTTCCTTACTCAAAGCAACAGTTGACTTTGTGGTAAATTTCAATCATAATTGATGCATGTACATTCCTAACTGATATGTCAGGCAGATTAGTTCTTTTTTTAATATTTAGTGCAATGATGATTTGGAAGACTCTGAACCTTTTAGTAAAAGTGGCCAGGTACACTGTAGTTATATACGTATTACAGCATCAGCATGGTGCATATCTTGGATCCAATTCTGACACTAATTGGCTTTTTATGTTTAGACAAGAGAAATCAAAGGAGTTACTTGAATCTAGCAAAGTTGGTTATTGCCTTTCCTGATTTACCTTGCAGTGATGGTTGTAATGCTTGTGATTGATTCTGCTTAGTGCCTTGATATGAGGGATATTGTCTATGGTGAATGTATAATGTAAGACCTTTTTTTGCTTCAACTTAGTCTAAACATAAAATTTCTGACTGCTTCTGTTCTAGCCATCTTCTGAGGAAACAGGCCAAGTTTCAATCATGGTTGCACTGCAGTCATTGGAGAAGCATGTGAAGAAGGTTGTTGAGAGAGTATGTAATATTGAAAAAATTCTAAAGGATGCCAAGTAAAAAGTGAGTTTTGTTGCTTTTTAATAGCCAGGCTATTTGTCTTATGTTGTGACTACTTGCACTGAGTTTTTACGGTTTGGCCTAGTAGTGGTGTATGACCATATTGTGAGTCCCAAACACTCTTCTCGTCGTCTGTCCAGTGACTGCTCTAAAGCAGTGTAAAGTTGATCAGATGCTTGTGAACGATGTAAACCAGAAACATCACTGCATCGATCATTTTTCCTGTATTTAATCAAAATGACCACAAATTACCACCTTTGTTGGCAGTAGTATTCACATTTATTTAATTAGATTTTTGCGGCGGACTCACGGTAAACTCACAGCTGTGTCACAATAATTTTGCTCTCGAGTCACAGTGAAATTGCTATAAATCTCGCTATGTGATCGCTGTGAATTCGCTGTGACTTTGACGCCAAGGAAATACACGCATGCGTATTGTGACGATAGGTTTGAATGGTTTTCACCCATACTTCACACTACAGTCTCAACTCTACAAACAGTAACTGACTATTCAACGTTCTTCCTTCCACGTGCAAGACATTTGTCAGTGATGGTCTTAGCCATCTTTTGCCATGAATCTTTGAGATTCTCTTCCTTTAACATACACAAGAACTATCAGCCTACTCCAAAAGAAAACACAGGTTGGTAGGAGTTGTTTCCGAATGCTCAGATACATGGCCACACCAAAACTCTTTCAAACAAAACAGTTAATGAATTTGCGACGAAACTTCACAATGAATACGCTTCGACTCGTCATCAACAACCAACGATGACACAGCCCTTTTGTTTCGATCTCGAAGCGTCACTAACACGAGAAACATAATAGATATGCAGCTGACTCGTCGCGGCATTCTGTCATGGTCTCCTCCACGTATGTTCTGAAGTGACGTTTTATACCAGCTACCAAGTATCCAGTGTACTGGGAGGGTAAGAGGAACCATCCTGACGCCGTGCTTCCATGCATGACAAATGTAGGCAGTACATCACCGAGTTGAACCAGTGCTAGGTCGTCCAGTTCCAATTTTTTGAAATGTCCTTGAATGTCACACCAAGAACGATCGAAAGACTGCATGTCATGGCCCAAGCTGTTGACTTTTTGTTCGGATGGTATCCTCTCTTTGATCGCTCGATCAAAGTGTGTCAATTTACCCGAAACACATGCAAATCGAATTTTGGATTGGTCTTTGCTCAATTGGAAGTCTTCAGTATCGTCTAAATCTTCTTGCAGCCCCTACTTGAAACAGGCAATCTGATCATGACTTGCAGACAAATGAGACCATAAAGAACTGCCGTCTACCATCTTACATGTGCATGCCACTAGCTGTAACTGAAGTAAGTCAACTAAGCCAACGTGCTTCAGCTGCACAGCACGTGTTTGTGTATAACCACACGCTTGCCAGATACAGCAGCCAGCCCCTTTCTGGATGTCCTGTCATGACGTAATTAATTAAATAATGCGGGGCTACGCCCAATTGAGCCAATAAATATGGGCATGTACACGGTCTAAGTTGGATAGACACGCTATCATCAGGGACTGCGTGGCTGTAACTCCCTCGAGGGAACCTCGGAAGCGCTGTTGGTGTTGGTTTTAATTCGCACTCGACTAGCGCTTTTTCGGCTCCTTCTCGAGGGAGTTACAGCCACATAGTTTCCTCGGTCAGGGTAGCTATCCTACACACATTAGATATGGTATTTCATTGAGCTCAACGGTCATGTGAGCTACCTATCATCATTCACGCAGTCAGAAAGAGATAGACCGCATCGTTATAGTTCAATGAAGGAAGGAGGCAAATGCCTTGTTTAGAGATTTAGTTTGCTTTCATATGATTACCCATCAATTAAATATTTTGCATTAATTAATAGTCTATAGTTTGATTATTTACCTATTTACTAAATATTTAGGAATTTTTTCTCTATAAAACTTTAAATTATATATTAATATTAACATCCAATTTAAATATTTCTGTATGAATGTGTGGCTACACATTGTCGACGTACACACATATTTTGTATTATAAATTGTGAAGTCATTCTGGCCTGCATGGTATATGCAAGGTTATTTTACAGCGTCTAGAGTTTTCAAATCACTTGTGACTGCACAGCCATTGTTGAAAGTGACATGCCTATTTACTTCTACCACAAACTGTATTGTTTCTATTTTCTGCATTACTGTTTGTAATGTGTCATAGTCTATATTATGACAACTTTGGGTATTACCATATTATTGAAACTTACAAATATCAGGTGAATTTTTACAGACATGTTGACTATATATATATATATATATACAGGTCTGGATCCAGGAATGTTTGAAAGAGGAGGTTGATCAGCTAGCAGTCATCAGGCATTGCTAACTTTCTTTCTTCTTATGCCATTATATTTATTGCTCAACGTTGACTACTAATCTGCTAGACTGAGTATAGCGTACACATATGGAAATAATGCGATCACCTGTAGAGTTAAACTATACGAATCAGCAGCATTGATCTGGCTGTTACATACAGAAATGGTCTTTTGTGCATTTAGTGTGCATAGTCTTAAAACCGTAGTCAGTCTAGAAGGTTCAAAGAGGCCATCTGTGTACCTTTTGTGCTATCTGAGCAGAAACGTGAACAATGGGAGCAGTCGTCACATACCAATTTTCTTACTATAGGTATACGTGAGACCAGGCACTCCCTTCCTTTCATCGAAGGTGAGAACCACGCCTGTTGGAAAAGAGGGAGTTGTAACCCCCATCCCATCTGGATCCGGGCCTGCTATAAATAGTATCCACGTACTTTATCATCACTTTAACTCAATATGTTTAGAATCTCAATATGTTTAGAATGTGGGAGTGCAATATATGCACAATTTTATGAAATCACTAGTTTTAGAAACTTGCACATTATATTGCTAAACCATCGACCAGTGTTTGTAATCACATGTCTTGTCATGTGGTAATATTTGGCATACTGAGGTTTTAGCCCAACCCACTCGTCTCAGTAAATAAATTTTTACCGCATTTTCTGCATCTATAAAATTCTTTATATATTGAATGTCTTTTTCTTTACACAACTAGAAGGTATTTGAGTGTTTTGTATTAGCTTGATGCTAAAGAAAAGCCTCTCAGCGAGGAGAAACAAGAGTCTTCACGACTGTTACAAAATGTAGGAGACAGACCTCTCTCTAACTGTACAATTTTTCTCGGCTATGCGTCGAACATGATAACATCAGGCATTTGGGAAACACTACGGTTTCTAACAGAACAAAACATGGTTAGATGACCATCGATGTCAAACGTTTGTTTAGTAGTTTTGTTTTGTTATGTCACCAAGGTTGACTGTATTGTGACAACAACGGGAGGTATTGAGAATAGCGTCATCAAGTGCATGGGTTCGTTCTATGTCGGAGAATTCACAATGAAAGGCTCAGCACTGAGAGAACAAGGAATTAATCGGACAGGCAACATTCTTGTTCCCAATGTAAATTATTGTAAGTTTGAGGAATGGATACATCCGATTCTAGATAGAATGCTAGAAGAACAAACTCAACAGGCACAACAAAATATGATGCAATAAAAGTATCTGATTGATGGGTACCTTTAGGCTGTAAGTTGGACTCCATCGAAATTCATCGCTCGTTTGGGCAAAGAAATTGATCACGAAGATTCTGTGTCTTACTGGGTATACAAGGTCAACGATTGACCATCGAGTGTGTCCACAGTATAAGCAAAGTGTATATACTACATAGAATAACATTCCAGTATTCTGGCCTGCATTGACGGATGAGGCAATTGGAGACTGCATCTTCTTTCACAGCATCAAGAATCCTGGTCTCAAAGTAGATATGGTGGAAGGTATATTGATGACGATTGTGTCTCCGAAAATTGACTATGGCAATGCGTGCAGCAAACACAGAGATGATTGTTTTGGGAGCTGGTGTAGTCAAGCCACATATTTATAATGCCAATCTAATGGTATAGTTGATATCAACCACCAGTCTTACTTGGTTGGAGCTTCAGTGGACCGAGATTGCTCTTGATGGGTGACTTGTGGGACTGTTTGTAAGTCAATATTTAGCCATTATTGTGTCATTACTTTGCCATACGGAAATGGAGCTGATTTTGCAGTGAATATCAACACTGCTCAAGAGTTCGATGGCAGCGATGCAGGTGCACGCCCGGATGAGGCTGTTTCCTGAGGGAAGATCAAGAAAACGGCATCTCCAGTCAAAGTAATCTAAACATTTATTTGATTGGTCAGCTATTAAGGATCCCAATTTTATGTTGGTTTAGGTCTGTGCTGATGCTTCTCTCGTATTTCCCTTACTGGTAGCAGAGACATTTGCAAAACGTTATTGGGACCGTAAATCTTTATTTCAATTATAATACTGATGTCACTAAATTGGTTTGAATCAGTCTTTTCTGTCAATATTTTGGATTATTAGTTTGTAAACAATAAAAGCATTCGATGCTTTTTAATGCCATTGTTGAAGACTGAGTATGCAGACATGTTATAACATCACTTGACAATCAGTTTATAAATATTATTAGCATATGAGTATATTTAAGTTAACATACTTGTGGAGTACTTTAATGTCTGGTGACTCACGGGTGTATATTTGTACTTGCTTGTACAGTCTGGTTCAATCATTCATTAGTTAAGCAGCATTGACTTACTGGTTTGGAGGTAGAAGTTGATGTAGAATGTTGTCACTGTTTCGTGATTCTTTCTGTCTCACCATATACCAGACAAATGCTTTGCATTCTAGAAAGCTTCATATGGTGAAGCTACATATGGTGAAGCTACATATGGTGAGACATATTCTATCAAAACAGACATCGTGATGAGACTCCATGTCAGATATAGGTTTATGTAATGAGAGCTGTGACTTTTAGTAAATGCCTTTCTGGTTTGCTTAGTAATTTAGTTCTAACATGTAAACAAGTTTTATTTTTAAACTAGTAAGATCCACTTTTTCTTACTTTATTTGCTGTAAATATTTCATTAATTAACGAATTGAGGAAACACGATTTCACTGCAACTAGGTGCATGCTCTACACAATGATGTTGGTGAGAGCTGTGTTTGCACCTTTAATTATTAAGAAACTGTTGTCTAAACTTCTGTCTATTTAGCAGTACTCAGACTGTGTGTCTGCTTCTTGTTGTAACAGGACTTGGAAAATTTGTTGAGGTAACACCAATACAGTAGCTAGTAGACTAGCAAGACGACAAGTAGACAGACTGGTCGTGGCCTCTTGGCTATAGTTAGTTAACTAAACTGGCAAACTAACAAAGACTGGATAGATAAAAATGTGACAAGAAATGGATCTTATTTTGGGATGGTCTTGCATAACGCTACTGTACTGATTTAATTAAGTTAATTAATTACTACAGACATCATCACTATCTCTCACCTCATTTGTTTCTTCAAGGCAAAGGGGAAGGAAAATACGTAGATGCAACACACGGTTAACTGGTCTACTAACCATAAAGAAAAACAGTTGCCAGCTTAATTATTTATTAAATCAATTATTATTATTAACTATTTAAGTTTTAGGGCAGCAGTAGATATTACTGTGCAGCTCCTCCGTTCATTTCGATGTTACGTCATTGTCGATCACGTGATCCATACCCATGATCAAATCAAGAGCGCATTGGGGCAGTTCCAGCTGCTATTCTGGAGATATGCGCCAAATGTGGACACGCTGGCGACCGGTCAGTCTGATGTGCGGGAGTGACTAGTTGCAGGCGCTCTACTAGCTCTACTGCAGTGTATAGATGAGGGAAAGTCGGTAGATCTGCGAGATAAAACGCATACGGGATCTGATTTGAGTTGTAAGATGAGTGGTTTGTTCGCTAGACCGAGAATGCTCGACGACGGCCGATCTCGACACTTCAGTGACTACAGTATCCAGAAGGAATACATTCTTCTAAGGTTGAGAGTGACAGATAAGGTCAGGAGAGTCACAGGCGGGAGCTTCATTCTTGCAGTGAAGACGAGTGATACCATTGAGAACGTAAAGCGAAAATTCAAGACGAAGAGGGACTACCTCCTGATCAGCAAAAGTTAGTCTTGCTGGACAAAGAGCTTGAAGATCGCCAAACTGTCATGTACATTGAATATGACATCAAGTGGCACCCTCCTGATTTGTAATTGCGGCAGAGAGGCGGCATACGGATATTTCTCACGACACGGACTGGCAAGATCACTATTGAAGTGGAGTCCAGTGCTACTATTGCAACAGTAAAAGCTAAATTTCATGAGCAAGAGGGAATACCTCCATAATGTCAGAGTCTAATCTTTGCTGGCAATGAGCTTGAAGATAGCAGAACACTGAGTGACTACAACATTCGCAAGAAGGACACCCTTACCCTTGATTTAGATTTCAGGTTTTGGAGCCCATTGCAGATCTTTGTCAAGACACTCAAGAGTCAGATGACCCTGCTTGAAGTAAACAGTAGTGATACTATGGAAAACGTGAAAGCTAAAATTCAAGACAAAGAGGGAATACCTTCTTATCGACAGAGGTTAATCTTTAATGGCAGACAGGTTGAAGATGGCCGATCTCTGGATGACTACAATATAGTAAAAAAATCCGTCCTTCATTTGGTGTTAAGGTTGCGTGGTGGTGGCTTGACTATCATTGTCGAGACACTCACTGGTCAGACAATGAAGGTTGCGGTAGCGAGTAATGATAGTATTGAAAACTTGAATCTAAGATTCACGCTAAAGAGGGAATACCTCCTGATCAGCAGCTGCTCTTTTTGAGTGATAAGGTCCTGAAAGACGACCTAACGTTCTGTGACTACAAGCTTGACGGTAAGGGGTCTGTCACTCTTCCTTTACTTTTGCAATTCAGAGACATCACGATCTGTGTCAGAGGACCCAGACACCAGGAAACACTGCTTTGTGTGAACACGAGTGATACCATTAAAGTCGTAAAAAAGAAATTTTGAAATAAAATCGGAATATCTGCTGATGAGCAAGTGCTGATGTTTGCTGGCAGACAGCTTAAAGACAGTCGAACTCTTCGTGCCTGCGGTATTCAAAGAGATGCCACTCTTGATTTGATATGTCGGCTGAGAGGTAGTATGCAGATCTTTGCCATGACACTCAATAGAAAGATAATCACACTTGATGTGGATGTACAAGACACTATTAAGGATGTCAAAGTGAAAATTCAAGACAAAATGGGAATGCCAACCGATAAGCAGCGGCTCATCTTTGACAGAAAACAATTGAAAGATGACCAAACTCTTGCAGACTGCAATATCTGTGTAGACTCCATTCTTCATTTGGTATTGCAGCTGGAATATGGCATGCATATCTTTGTCAGACACGCACTGGTAAGACAATCGCTCTTCGGGTGGAAACAATCACTACAATTGAGAGGTTGAAAAAGGAAATTCAATACCAATTATTTATACTTCCTGATCGGCAGCAGCTTATCTTTTCTGGAAAAAATCTCAAAGATGGTCAGACTCTCCGAGACTGCAATATCCAGAATGAATCCACAGTCCAGTTGATATTATGGCCGAATGATGACATGCAAATAGTTGTCAAGGTAGACAACGTACTGACTAGCAAGTCAATCACACTTGAAGTAGAGATGAATGAATCTATTGAAAACGTAAAAGCAAGAATTTATTTCAAAGAAGGAATACAGGTTGATCAGCAGCAGCTCAATTTTGCTGGCAATAAACTTGAGGACAACCACATTCTCAAGGACTACAACATTGTTCACAAATCTACTCTTTCTTTGGTATTGATTGAGAGGCGCGGCTCTGTCAAGACATCAGCTAGAAGGCTGTTACCGTAGAAGCTTGAAGCAAGTGATTGACATTGAACAAGAACCAACTTTGTGACACTTGATCTTACAGGGGAACTACCCTAAAAGAGATACATATATAATTATTTGCTAACCATAAAACTTAGAAACCATAGTTATAGAATGTGCTGTAGCAACTTGATGCTAGTACTCGTGTGGCTGGTATATCGCGCATTTTAGACAAGCTCTTGTTTGACATAAATTATATTGGCTTTCACACAAGTTGTCAAATATACCCAGCTATATGGCGTCTCATCGAGCTCGACATAGTAGGGTATACGTATTGTTGTCTACTGTATCCAGGTGCACCACCACTAGTTTTTAATTAATTAGTATTAATTTTTATATTATTTACAAAAATTCCAAACTTCTCTTACCAATAAACCACGAATTGCAGATTGCTTGTATCCTGTATGTAAATATGCATGGCTAATAGTACTGCTAGCGAGGCTGTTGTTCATGATGTTGAGATTTTCTAAGATTCAGTTTTCGGTTATTTAATTAAAAACTCGAAACCGCGTGTTTTTAAATAAAATATTTATAAATTTTGTTTACGACAAGACTTTAAATTATATATATTAATTAATTCTATTAAAAGTTACATGAATGAATTGACAACCTGACTACACAAAGAAACTTCACTATACATGAGTACGTGTATATTGAACTGATTTAAAGCACACACCCGACTGTTGAGCCAATTACTAATTACTGTCTTTTAGAGTGCACAAATCACGTACCGTCAGCTTTTGACTGGCACAACAATATCCAACTATCATCTCTGGGCATTCACTTAATTGCCCATACGGTAGTAGATCTGCTCAACAGCAATCATGTATGTACCAAGAACTCATCTTCTGAATTTATACTCAAAGAGGCCACTCTGTTCCTCCTCCATTACATTGCAGAGAGATTTGTTTCTTGAAAATTGCAAATGACCGATTTCCACTTGACACAGG
The DNA here is from genome assembly GCF_963422355.1 of Corticium candelabrum. NCBI lineage: Eukaryota > Metazoa > Porifera > Homoscleromorpha > Homosclerophorida > Plakinidae > Corticium > Corticium candelabrum. The sequence goes on from NC_085099.1 coordinate 4,701,095, forward strand.
TGCACCTGCTGTATGAATGATCTAAGAATGGATCCAGCGCCGGATCCAGGAGTTTTTGAAAGAGGGAGTTTACCGTTAGCAGTTATTTATAGCATTACTAATTTTCTCTTTCTAATGAAATTATATAAAATTATTGAACCACGCCTATTGGAAAAGAGGGGGTTTCAATCCCCTGAAACCCCCTGGCTCCGGCCCTGGGATCAATCGAATAATCAAACAAGAATGATGCATGACAAGAGCTAAGGGCACTGGGCCTAAAAATCAAGACGATAAAAATTTATCAAGATCTGCCAGCTAACTGGGAACAAAATGATGTTTGGGTTCATATACTCGTTGGATCCAATTTCTGTGTTATAAGACCACACTTAAAAATTAATATACTTGAGTAGGTACAATTGAATGTAGTGCTTTTCAGCGAGGTAGCCAACATACCTGTTGCTGGAAGTTCTTTTTGGAGAGCCACCATCAAGCATTCATATTGGAATGCAAATTTAATTCACCTTATTCTCACATTATAGACAGTTGCTATGAAGTCAAGTGTTAGGTGGTCTTCCCAGGCACTTGCAGCCATCTCTTCACGTAATTGCTGAAAGACATTGTCATAAACGGTTCGTATCTAAAATTAATTTGTATGCAATCTAGTTTGCTATCTCACAGCAGCTAGTACACACGATACCTGCCGTGACACTTGGATATAGATTCACTGATTGTCTTCTGACAGAAGCATGGTATGAGTCACTGCGATATCATCTGGTGTGCAACAGCCCTGAAATGACAATTGCCATCTCCAAGGACATCACATCACAGGCTGTGAAACCAAGGCAAAGTGGCATTGCAATGGATCTCGGTCTAATTGGTCCTCAGAAGGATATGGCTCCATTCAATACATTGCAGCCTAGCATGACTTTAATTAACAAATGTAACTCCTTAGTTTTTCACGCTTTATCACGATCTGAAACACATTTACGTAATAACTGCAGCAAGATAAAGCGGATCAATTCTAATCTGACAGAAGAATCATTGTGACAGGGGTGAGCATGATTAGTAGGATCGACGCTCAATTTCCTCTGCTCTCTTAGTTATAACTGGCTATTTGGATAGCGTTTGGTGCTACACGTGATCACAGGGAATTCGACAAAAATCTTGTCAGACCTAGTGACGTTTTGTTTGTTTACCTAGGGCGTGGCTAATTAACTATAACCACAACGTTTGATACCTTGAACCATGTCTTTGATCTACACTGCTAGCACTTGGGAGCGTTCCATCTGCGTGGTTTACGGATGGATTGGGTCCTGATAAAGTTGAAAAGTTCTGGCACTGCTTCTGCAAGCAAAACCTAATGGACGGCAGAAGACGTCGTTTGAGATGGTTTGGAGTTTCAAGTCTTGTGGTTCTAAGTAGCCACTCCTTATAAAAAGAACCCCACAAAACACCAATAGATCTGAGAAGTTGAGGTTTATGGCAGTTTTCATTGTACAGGCCGTAGTTACTAATTCCAAAGTAGTAGGACTAAGAATTAATATCAGTTATTTAATCTACTGGGCGTATTTAATATTAACAAGTTATGGATGTGTAATACTAAACCAATCGTTATGCTATGCTATTTCTATCACCTGTTGTACTCATGCAACTCATGCATATGCACTGCTACTATGGCAGTGACGTCATCAAAACTAAATAAAATAAAATTTTATTAATTAAATCAGCTATATCTTATTCCGAAAGTTCCCGAAAATCGACGATTTGGTTGAGACCCGCCACAAGTACTGTGGATCAACTGTAACTTTACAATGGCGTCTTCATTTGCGCGTCGTGAATCTGTTCAGGAAAAGAGAGAATTCAGTACCACGTTTGTCATCCGGAACAGTTTGTCTCCCTCTAGTGTTACCTCTACCTAGATATCGTAGTATAGCATGTTTTCTTGATACCAAGTCCATCTATTGCGACTACAAAGACAAAACTACATAGCTACAGGTCTCAAAAATTGTAGACTGCAGTACTTTTAGAGGGCACTCTCTAGTCCTAGGAATAAATGAGAGTTTCAAAGATTCCGGAGACGTGCATGTACCTTCACAAAATGAAGTCAAACAAACGAGAAACAATGTCAGTGGAACAGAGCAGCGCATACGGCCAAAGTAATTGAACGTCCCGTATGTAAACACAATTTTGCGATTCTCCTGATGAGAAACGACAGATGACAGGTTTTATTTTTGTCGTACTGCGCAACAATTAATTAAACAAGCGCAAGATAGCTATTGGCAAAAATCTTCCATATCTCGCAACGTACGTTCCAAAAGTCGGTGACATTCTAGTAGAAAATTGGTATCGGCATGTGTGCGAAAAGGTCAGTCTCTCTAGTAAGACATCCAGCTTCCAGAGCTATACAATTGTGACCATCTCCAAAATGTACTTGCCTTAATAATTATAATTTTAAATTCAAGACCAACTTCTAGTAATTTTTGCTAGATCCTTTTGCGTAATCCTGCTAACGTACAGACAAACAGACAAACATACAACAGACAAACAGCTATGCAAACAGACAAACAGACAAACAGACAAACAGACAAGCCAACCGAACTAAACGCATCTCTTTAACTATAGCTAGCAGATATAATAAATATAATTTCGCAGTAACGCGGGAGTAGAAACCAAAATTGTGTATTGCATTGGAGTCAATGGCGGTGAGTTCCAATATATACGGCCGGAGGGCCGGCGGAGCCCTCCAGATGTTGGGTGGGCCAGTCCTTGCTTGGCTAGGCTCCGCCCACTGGACAACTTTGACTAAAACCGTAGCGCTAGGGTGGAGCCTGGCTAGAGACAGCATTACTAGAGGGTAGTCTAACTACTAGTCGTATTGTACTCTTAGAATATTTAATTATTTACTGAACTGCACGCAAAAAATTGTCAACTGTTAGTAAAGACTGATAAGACCAAGAATTGACTTACGTTGGTCATTAGCACTAATGAACTCATTTCCGATTTCTAAAAGGTTCATCTTATCTAGTCGTTCACTATGTACATGCAGTACCATCAGACTGTTTAGGCAGCGTTGGCTCATTGTACACCTCCAGTACTTCTTCAGTCTTCTGAGAGAAATGATTCGTGGCGTCTCTCTACGGCAACAGTAAGCGCGCATCAAGACGAGTGACTGGGTTTGCGGGGAATGTTGTGCCCGTCCCACACTTCCTGTTGTAAACTTCCGAATTATGGTTAGTTTGTCTCATCTGTAGAGGTGAACAATAAATAATTTATTTAATTACTTACACAATTTTTCGTAAGTTTTCGCCAAAAATACGCCTGTTGGTGGAAGGTCCATTTTCGAACTATGGGTGGGCCATGGCCCACCTGGCCCACTCTGCTCCGCCGGTCCTGAACCGTAATATCGTCGATCGTTATCGACCGGAAACTTTGGTGATGCTGTCACATGGTTATCACGTGCGTACTGGTGACACTTGAAAACGGACGTCACCTATCGCAGTTGCAATTTGGTGTAGCAGGAACATGCCGGTGACGCTGTCAATTGAATCGTCGGCTGCTAGACCACTAGTGGCTCTGTTGGTTATTCTCTGCATTTGTATCACAAGGTACGTAGACTACGTGTGCATGTTCAACAAACGTAAGATAGCTACAGTTGTCTATAAACTAGTTCTAGTGTTAGTTCTTGAAGTGTTGAAAATGCCTAGCCAGTAGTGGATCTCTAGAGGAACTTCCGGGTTCCGTGGCACAAAAATCGATGGTGTTTCAGGCTATGTACAAGGACTATTTGGTCGTGGGGAATATTTGGTCGCGGGCAATAATCTCGCTCTTAGTTGGTTCTCGAAACCGTCGAGCTAGGGCTTATTTGGTTTCGGCCACCTACAGGGACTATTTGGTCGCGGGTCTATTTGGTTTCGCATTTATTGCGTCTCGAATCGGCGCCCTCCAACTCTTACAGCTGTACGAGGCGGACGCGAACGACGTGACGATGGCCATGATAATTTTCACGCGTCTCCCAGACGTCTCGATGAGCCGAAATCGAGTGCGACCTGCTTCTTCTTCATTTGTATTTGGCTTTATATGAATACCGAAGTCATCACGACATTGTGGATCGCAATTTTGCGTGTCTGACGTTTCGTTTTGAGGCAAATCTCGGCTCGTCTGATAGCGGGCTCGTCGAAAGTAGGCGGAGTAAGAATGTCTTGTGGGTTGCAAGATAAACAAACATGGTTTGATCACGCTACGCATGTGTAGAGATGTCCCGCGGTTAACTAATTAGACAATGTCCGGTCTATTGTCTGCATGCTGCACTCGGCTTCTTGCGATGATGGATATGCAACCTGCGAAAACAGCCTGTTTGTCTGTCTCTGCCTGCCTGCCTGCCTGCCTGCCTGCCTGTCTGTCTGTCTGTTTGTCAGTCTGTCTGTCTGTCAATTTCATTTATTGAAACACAAACTCTACGTTACATTTCTAACACTATATTCAAGCAGTCTACTGAGTCCAGCAATCTGTCTGTCTGTCTATATTTGCAACATTTAAATCTACTTTAACAATCAGCTAACTCGTAGTCCAAGCTTTAAGTAACAATCAGCAATTATTACTAGCAATCAAACAGTTAAGGGCCCCGGTTACAGTAGGACGCCAGTTGCAGTAGGACCCTTGGTTAGTTATAGTTAGTCCAAGAAATCTGGCGCATTTGGTTGTGTGTCTGTCTGTCTGTCTTAGTTGTATTTCTTAATAATTAGCTAACTCGTAACTAGGAGGCCCCAGCTATGAGTAAAATCATTGCATTGGCCATTCTCTGCCATGCAGCTATAAAGTTGTATTATGTTGCGATGTCCTTGAACTGCGGTTATTAAACTGCAAATTGGTGCAAAACAAAGAAGTTTATTGCAATCGTGTGCACTTGCTTGCATGACAGCTAAACAATCTACGAATCTTGCCTACTTCTGCAAATTACACACTCATATCTTTAGTATACTTGCGCATAGCTGCATGCTGATTAGTGTAGTTCTTGTCTATATTTTCTTGCCTGGATATCCTGATTCTACTGCAGCACATTTTCTGTGTCACCATTCAAAGAAAAGATAGACAGACGGACTGACTAAATGGCAGAAAGAGACAGAAGATGTATGTATAGCGGAGAAAAAGATTTTCACTAGGCAACACTAATCTACAAAACGTATCGTTTTATAGTGTACACTGTACAACACAGTTACAACGCAAACAAACAACGATCAATACCCATCTGAGATCTAGAGACGAAGTGCAAATAAGTGATTTTACATCAGATACATTTAATTAATTGTTTCTTGAACTATAGATATTCACCTATTATTTTCTCTTCTGTTCTGAAAGTCATCACCGATCTTTGGTGGTGCGCAACCGATTATAGAGATATAGATAGTCTTCCTTGCGTAGACACTAAGCATATGTCGCTGTGCACCTAAGTATCGATCGATGCTATGCAGGATCGATGCATAAATATGCAGCTAGCCGCAGCATTCTACGCACTAAAACATTCTAGGCACATCTCTAGACGTGCGGTGCGTGATCAATTCATGTTTGTCTACCTTGTAACCCACAAGACATCCTTACTCCGCCTACTTTCAACACGCCCGCTACCAGACGAGCCGAGATTTGCCTCGATACAAATCGTAGACATTTTTGTCGTTGACACCGATCGATCGCTAACTTGCAATTATCTTTTGATGCTAGCGCTGTTATTTGCTGGTGCTATCACATAGCTGGGGAGACGACTCCGGCTACTAGCTCCAACCATAACTAACACCAACATTTCAGTTTCAGTTGCAGTTTCGGTTTCATATTGAAACCGGAAAAAGGTATTACGGAACCTGGACTGGTCTGGCGTAATTTGAAAGGTCTGGCTGAGCGAAAGTAAAAATGCTAGAGCGCTTTCAGTCTCCTAAAATTACGATTTAGATCAAGTTATATTAGCACACGCTGTTTCGTAACGGGACTTCCGGGAACACAACTTTCGTGACAGGCGGACGCACGTACGCACACAAGCTCATCTCTAGAGGCGAGTCGCGATTTTTGTGCTTCGATAGGCGCTGCACTGAATGATATGAGCCAAAATTTGCCACAGGGTTGCGTTTTGTTAGGATCTATAAGGAAATAGGATACTTTCGGCGCAGGCGGGAAAAGCGAGATTTTCCAGTATATTCGGGTATTAAAACATAGGTTACCTTTGTCTGCAACGGGCTGACCTGGACCGTAGAAATAGCTGCAACTCTAGACATATTTAGTCATGCGTGTATTTCTGGCTGGGTTACTCACTCAACATTAATATACAAGCGGTTTTGCTAATCAGTGGCGTAGCTACGGGAGGTTCTTGGGGTTCAGTACCCCCAAAAGTTATGAGAGTATTTGCTTATCTCTTAGTCTAATAGAGTAATTTTTGTACATAATTATACAGTACCGAAAATGGTTCGTTGTTAGTTTGTAAATACTTAACGGTATGTACATATAGAGTTAAATTTGAACAAATTAATATTAATTTTTTAAAAGTTAATATTAATAACCCCCTAAAATTTAGCTTTGGCTACGTCGCTGTACTAACACAGCCAGAAATGTACTAATTTACTGCGGTGTCCTCAGGAGTGCTCAAGTTTGAAGTGGTCGGCGTTGCAAATACAGCGCCAAAATGTGTACATACTTTGATTCAGTGATACACTCCTACGCATACTGGTAAAGAATGTATGACAGCCTTTGTCTACATCTCAATAACTAAACTGCGCATGACAACCCGTAATGGGCGTGACAAATAATTACTAGACTTTTAGAAAATCTTGCGTTCTGGCGCTACAAAAATTGGCTTGGTACTACATGCAGCGCCATAACTCCCTAAAGGCAAACTGCGGAGTCCCGAGAGATCAGCCTAACTAATGGCAGGATGCGTGCACGGTGTTTCTGTGACGTACCTTTCAATGAGCAGTGACGGTGGAGCGACTCGCGAATTACTATTTGCTTACAAAAATTGAAGTTGTGCTCAAAGTTGGGGGTGCTCGAGCCCCTTCAGCCCCCAGTTTCGCTGCCCTTGCTGAGAAGGACCCAACTTCCTTGACACAAGGATGGACGTGTATTATTATCTAGATATTTCCGCGTGTAGCACTCACTGACTCCTTACATTTACTCGTTGAGATTTTCCTTCACGACACCACACCTGGCTGGTCAGAATTTGTGGCCGTGGCGCAAGGGGTGAAACCCCGGGCCTCTGCGCATGCGCAAATTGCTTCTAGTTTTGGGTTTCAGAAAACAGATACATTTAGCCCTGGATCCTTCCCCATACGAGGTGTGTTCTTTGAGCAAACCTTCGGTCCATTTACGGTAACCAAACTTGAGACTGTACTCTAAGTCTGCCGATTCGGAACTGTTGAGTGACTGTTCCACGGGACAGACAGCAGTTAGCAAAGAGGAGCGACCTCTCAGGAAACATGCACGGATAAAAAGGTGTCCAGCGAGCGCCCAGATGGGGTGTGCACGAAGATTCTACATCCTGACGCCAAGTTGCTTGTGTTCTCTACATTAGATGTATTATACGTATACAACGGTAATGACCCACACTAGGAGGCTAATTGTTTCGACCAGCGTGCAAGATGTTTGGCAGAAAAATTTATGTACGCCTCGAACGTCTTGCTTTTCCACCGTCCCAACTCTTTGATGGTACTGTCGTCTATGCCACGGGCCTTGGCAGTAGATGCAGCGCGGATTCGGAAGCTGTGGCTACTAACCCAGAGCAATCTAGCCCTACTGACGACAACGCCCTCTGCACTTCTTGCACCATTCTGACGCGGGATAGAGGGCAGCCGTCGCTAAAGATGAACAGCGGCCCCGAACGAGTGCCACTGACAAACATATCCCCCAAGAGTGATGATACCGGGCAGATGTCGTTGGTGCTTCGTGCAAGATAGACATTGGCACCGCGGCGGAAAGGGTATGTCTTTGACTTCTTGAGGTGCAGACGGACAAGGGTTGGGTTCTCGTGAGAGGCGGTCGTATTATCTTGAGGTGTGAGGTGAGATGCAGGGTCGAAGGCCAACAATGATGACACGGTGAATTCGCCCGTCCTCAGAAAACCGAAGAAACCCGTGCAGCAGGCTGCCCAGAGCATAACCGTATTATAGCTAAGAGGCTGCTGAGACCAGACGGCCTTGATTGCATGCAGCTTCATCGGTGTGATGTCAAGGCGTTGACGTGTGTGGTCCTCACCCTGCGTGCAGCACACTCCACTCAGAACACATGTTAGTTGGGGAAGAGCAGACGCAAACGGGTCTCCATGGCTATATTGACTGTGCAGATGACTTACTGAAGATAAGGAGCATTTGATGGTCTTGTGCGTAAGCTGCTGTTCTTGGAAAGCCGCGACGAAACGACGAAGAGTACGTTCGGACGTAGGCAATGGAATAATTGAGAGTCTTTGGCAGAATCGGCGGTACCAAGATTGACCGGTAACGTAGGACATCAGAGTCGCCAGAGCTAATCCGGATGAAGAGAGTCCACTGGCCTCGAACTCCAGCTGGGTGAGCTCCAGTCGATGTTCGAATGTGACAGAAGCGCTAGGAATTGCACCGAGACTTGATATTAGGCCGGTTGTAGGTCATTACGAAACAGTGCCTTTGCAACGTGATTAGATTTCCTCGGAATATGGATGGCTTGCCAAGTGAATGAAAAATGGGCTGCAACAAACGTGAGAAGCCTTAGCAGGTGCATCACAAACTTGTGAAAGGAGTAATTACTCAAGGCGGACACAAAAGTGGTATTTTTGCACTTGGAAATGATTGCATTCGCCGTGCCATTGACGACCCCAAGCGATGCTAGCGAGAAAAACCTGCACGCACTCTTTTGCTGCGATAGTGCAGTCGCGCCACGCTATAAACCATACCCACTGTGGCCAGTACTCGCGCCAGACAGCCCCACAACCCATATACCCGAGGCGTCCTAACGTATTCGCTGCGTTGGGGGCTGTGTGACAAGAATGCGCAGAGAGCACGTGCCATTCCACAGGACCAGGAAGGTATCCCACTACAGTAGATCTGCTCGCGCGTCCGCATTCAGCCGAACCCAGTAGTGTAGAGCTTGATGCAGCAATATAAGTCGATAATGCGGCGAAGGAAATATCTGCCAGCCTTAACTACCGACACCACGTGCTGCAGAGCTCCAACTAACAACAGCAGCTCTCTCTTGGTGCAAGATCGACTACTAATCCAATCGCTAGCCATTAGACACGTTCGTTGTAGCCCTGCTTGCGGCATGCAGATCGTACATGCATTCAAATTTTAGCTGCGGCCCGGGAACCCATAGCACGATGACGGTTCCTCCAGCTTTTTGCGGCTACTACAACCCCGACGCAGTTGCACGTGCGAAGCGCTGTAGCCAAGTTCTTGGCGCACTCGCTGGAGTTCACCCCTTCGAAAAAAGGAAATGGTCCAGGTGGTGAATACCGGAGGTGATCCCTCTGCGATACCTGATGCAGAAAAGATCGTCTGCCACAGCCGAGAATACCTTCGGCGCCGAACGAAGATCACAGCGGAGAGCACGGTCAAGGTAGACCACACCTTTCAATGCACGCCCAACAAGTGGCGGTCGTCTGGGTGTACCGGTATTTGGCGGTAGGCACTCTTTATGTCGAGCTTAGCCATCAGCGCTCCAGGACCCAGCTGCAAGAGACACAGCGCTGCCTTATCGACACGAACATAGAACAAAGGGCATAGGTCCTTAGAAATTCCTTCGTTAGCGGTGGTCAGAAGAGAGGGAGAGATCAACGATAAGGCGCCAGCGCCTAAGTTGGTGATTTTTAAGTACCAAACTGATTGGGCTTACCTAAACTGTTGACACGCCATGATGCACCGGACGGAACACACGGGATGTTGCAACCTCAGTCATCTCTGAGGTAGCTGTTGACGACCAACGAGTTTGCATTAGCCGATTGCATGTTTCGTTTCACCGATTTGCACTTGGCATAGCCGTAGGCGAAGCCGATTCTGAAACCGTCAGTTAGACCATTCAGTATGTAGTTAGCAAAGGAGTGGTTTGCGTGAGACGCGAGCTCACAACGCCATGCTGCCGCCTTCAGTAGTGATACGGAGGACACCGAGTCTGGCCGCGGTACACGACCAGAAGGACGACAGCTGTCGATGGCCAAGAGGTCAGGTAAGTAGCGGTACTGACTGCCACGCAGGTTGCAATCCAGGGCTGACGAGGGTGGCATACCTGTGAGCGTAGAGTAGTATAAGGTCACGCTCTACACCACAGGTGCCGCTAGGTGGCGTCACAATTAACGCAGCAACGCCGAAGGTGACGGCAGGCGGGAGGTCTCGTTTGGGCACCCAACAACAAATAAGTTTATGATGAAAGCAAACAATAAACATGACCAGGCCAGCGCAGTCGCCGAGAGCCCATAGAATCATAGCAAGTTATCTGGCGTCGCTGCGCATGCAGAGAAGAGAAGAAAGAAAGAAAAGGTAAAGACAGGGCTAGCGAACCATCAATCCAGGGGAACGACAAACATCGCATCATGCGAATGCGTGTGTGTATTATCCTCCTTGCTCCTCCGTAGCACGATTCGACTAACGCTCAGGACGTTGCGACGGAATAGCTGCCAACTCGGCTCGAACTGCTTCCCTGGCCGTCTCAGCAATAAGCGACTTGAGCTCACTCAACGCGATGTTTACATTAGCGTCCTCGGACATGGAAAGGAAGAAGGAAAGCAAAATTGCGCTGGCTGTCACAGAGGCTATGAGCGCAATAGACACGGTTGCGGCGGCAGGGCTACGCATATACACTTCTTTTCGATGCGGGCGCTACGTTCTGGGGTGGAGTCAACTCTGTCTAATTGCGCTAAACCGCATCTTATTTCCGGATATTATACTAAAGCAACATAGAATTTCAGATGCACACTGATTCTTGTAACTACTTTTGTTGTTTTCGTTGAACGCCAATATTTCTGTTGCTACGAAACAAGGGTAGGAAACGTGACGCATCTATTCAAGACGTATGCAGAGGAAAGCAAAGGTAGGCGAATTTATGCAGAACCCGAATATGATAAAAAAATTGCCCTTTTACACGTTGTTAGTAATTTAACGGTCTTCTCAAAGGATAGGCGAATGCGTGCCACGCTAAGACGTTCAACGACGATCTGGGTCGATGATACACACACGCCTTACGTGTTTAGTCACCACAACTTCCAAATCACACACCAATTCACTCTATACAACCGGCGTATATATATAGTAATCCTACCTCAGTCATTAGTTAATTCCACCCAAAATTTCCTTATTTGGTAACTCAAAAGTCAGACTGTGGCTTCTCGTTAGACACGTGTTAAACGACACCCTCTCGAGTCGAAACTTCACAAGTTTTTGCTCCATCTCCATTATCAACGTTGTCAATCGAATGGCTCAAAAAGTCAGCTGCATTGTTTTCTCGTCCCTCAATAGTTTCGATCTTCATGTCGAATCCTTGCAAATACAGGGCCCAGCGCATGATATGGTTGTTTATGTACTTTGCCCGGTTTAGGTATTGGAGCGGTTGGTGATCCGTTTAAACCTGAGACTCACGTCTGTGCAAGTAACGGTGAAACTTTTTGACGCCCCTATCACGGCGATGCATTCTCTTTCGATAGTGGAGTACCTTCTTTCAGCGGACGTCTGCTTTTTGCTCCGATATACAACCGGAAACAAGCTGTTATCGTGCTCTTGCAGCAGAACAGCCACAATAGCAACTTCGGACGGATCAACTCGTAGCGTATAGGATTTATCGTGGTCTGGTAGATGTAGCACTGGCTTGCTGGTGACTGCGTTTTTCAGTGTTCTGTACGCTGCCTTTTGTGCCTCTTCCCACTCAAATTGGTTCAGCTGACCCTTCTTTGTAAAGTCTGCCAAAGGCACGGCTATACCACTAAAATTAGGAACGAAGTCGCGGTGGAAGCCTGCCAATCCTATGAAGGATCGGAGTTCTATCTTCGTCGTCGGTCGCGTTGCATTACGTACCTTGCGTAAGTTTTCTTCATCGGGTTCGATGATCCCCTTGCCAATGTGATGACCGATACAATCCAGAGACTCGGCTCCAATTAGACACTTTGATGATCGGACTTTCAACCCTGCCTTCGCAATGCGGTCCAACGTTTCTAGAAGAGCACCCATATGTTCCTGCCACGAAGGCGCATGAACGATTGTATCGTCCACGTATGAGTCAACTGCGGTCAGTCCCTGGAAAAGCTTCCTCATGGCTCGCACCAGAGTAGCACCAGAATTCATCATTCCGAATGGCATTCTCACACACTCAGAACATCCATCTAGAGTAACGAAAGCCGTTTTATAGACCTCTTCCTTGGCTACTGAAATTTGCCAATACCCCTTGCTCAGGTCGAGTTTAGAGAAATATTTACTCTTCCCAAAGTTTTGTGTTAGTGCGGGCATACATGTCATTGGTTCGAAATCAGGTAATGTAATACGGTTGAGCCGGCGGTATTCAATGCATATGCGGTTGGTTTCGTCACGTTTGCGAACGACGACGACAGGCGACGAGTACGGCGACTCCGACGGGCGTATGACGTCCATGTCTATCATCCTTTGGATACCCTCTTGCAAAGACTTGCGTACACTATAGGGGACGAAGTATGGTTTACAGCGCACTGGTATATCAGCCGTCAACCGTATGCGATGTTCCGTCAAATTCGTTGTTCCAGGAAGATCTGTAAACACGCACTCAAATTCCTTTACCAGTCCCGCTGCCTCCAACGCTTGATGGGAACTTAGCTCACTCCCACATTTTACGTCCTCAAAGGTCTCAGTAGCCAAGCAAGTGCAAAAGTCAAGCAACTCGTCGTTGATCACTGCTTCTCCCATCACCCTTTCCGTTGCTTCAATGACGGCGGAACAAACGGTATTTAACACTGGTCCTTCCTTGCGTTCGTCCATGGAAACATTCTTCCTTCTCCAGTTCGTGGAATCTCTTCAGAAGATTGATGGTATACACCTTACTTTTGTCCCCGACGTCAATTCTATAGACATTCAATCCGACTCTCTCCTTCACTACATAGGGCTCCCTCCATTTCATTAATAGTTTGTTCGTGTCCGTAGGTAGAAGATCAAGGGCTTTGTCACCCACCGACAGTCCGCGATGTCTAGCTTTCAAATCGTAATACCTTTTCTGGTGTCGCTGGACCTTTTGTAGCTCCTCGCGAGCTATCCGTAACGTGTCATCGATTCTTTCTCTTAGCTTGGTATCGTATTGGTAGCTCGTCCGCACGTCCATATCATCTCTCGTGTCCGTAGGTGGCGAAGATTACGCATAGGACCCCGCACTGTCCGTCCATAAATCAGTTCAAAGTGCGAAAACCCTGTAGACTCGTGAGGTGCTTCTCGATACGCAAATAGGAGTGCGTCTATGTACCGGTTCCACTGCCTAGGCTTCTGCGTACACAAGCGTCTTAATATTGTCTTCAGTGTGCCGCTAAACTTCTCCACCAGACCATTGCACTTTGGGTGGTATGGTGTGGTGGTGAGTTGGCGTATGCTCAACAATCGAGAGACTTCTTTCATGCAATCAGAAATAAATTGGGTGCCTAGGTCACTTAGCACTTCCTCTGGCACTCCCACTCGGTCATAGATGCCAACAAAAGCTCAGCCACCGACTCGGTACTAATATTCTTAAGTGGGATGGCTGCTGGGTATCTGATAGCATAGTCAATGAACGTCAAGATGTCCCGGTGTCCAGCATTACTGGGAGGCAAGAGCGGTCCTACTAAGTCCACTGCTACTCTCTTGAAAGGAACATCTATCAAAGGAGTACTCTGCAACGGTACTTTGACACAATCTCCTTTCTTGTCCGTACCCTGACAAACTTCGCATGACTTTTAAAATTGTGACGTCTTTTCTCACTCCAAGCCAATAGAAGTTGCTGAAGACTTTGTCAGCAGTTTTCTTTGATCCCAAATACCCGCTCAAGATAGAATCATGAGCCAATTCCAAAACTTCAAAAAGTCCGTTGCGACGCGTAACTCACTAGCACGCGAAGCGCCTATGGATACCGTAAAATAGGTAATTAATTAAAGTTGTCTGTGTGGTCGTTGAAGATAGGAACTATCGAACACGTGCATGTAGACTTAGCTATGCTCATGAGGAGTTTTCTACAGTCCGGAAATAAAAGCGCAACAGAATTGGTAGTGCGTAGTTCTCAAACAGCTGCTGTTCAAGTCCTCTATGTCTACGCGTGCTGTATGTATATAACCACCCTCGTCTGCAGAAAGCCAACACCGCCGCACTGAGAAAGAAGTTGTACGGCCATCAAAAAAGTTTATCTTTACGGATATGCCAATGAAGCGCATATGACACATGCAAGCATTTGTGACTCAAATACCCAGACAGAAGAGAAAAGTGCCAAAATTGCGACAAGATGGGACACTTTGTCTCCGTGCATGTGTCGTTCTTCACTTGCACACTTTAGCTGTCTCGGCAGCTTCTATATATACGACAGTTCAGGATGCTGGCGTTCTAAACACTAAAGAATAAATAATTGTGGCACAGCCCGGTCTCAACAGGTACACGTTCTTGGTTAGTTTCGGATCTCGACGTCATCTCGGAACGACTTAACCGGCAAGATATGGGTACAAATATTCACTTCAGACTTTTGATCAAATACTACGTAGATCTATAGCGACCGAGTACTCCTTGTGCCTAAATTCGTGAAGTTTTAGATATACTTTTTGTGCTCCGAAAGCTTACTTCCAGGACTACAATGTCTACCGTAAACTTGCAAACGCCCTTCCTCAGGAGAGCTGCATCTTATCCAAGGCTTGAACATTTTTAACAAGCTATGACAGCAAATGCGCGACGTACCACAAGGTTTTCTACTCTCTGTCTACTGTCTGTTCTCCATAAGTGTGAACTTTGAAAATCATTAATATCTCTGCTGTTTAGTGGACTTTCGCGATGATCTCGGTATCGTTAGAAACCGCTAGGTCTGGCATTTCTGTTTATCAAATTATCTAAGCCTTTCCTGCAAACCAAACGGAAGGATAATATTTGTGCATATCAAACACAAACAGGTGGAGCAATGGCTATTATCCAATTATCTTGTAAGACCAACGGATCAACAACTGGAACCATTTAAGATAATTGGTATTACATGGTCCAACTGGAGCAGCTCCTAGTGCTCTAATGAGCACACCTGGTGTGACTTCTACTTCATTACTCATTTCGAGTTCACGCGTATGGGGAACAGACAGTAGAATTCGTCGTGTTCATACCATACCAGAGATGCCGCGTGTCGAGATGCTCTACAGCGTATCGATTAGGCCGGGATCATTAGACTCAGAGCATAAACGAGTCAACACACTGGTGCGCTAGCCTCGGCCTTCCAGAACCGTGTAGCGCCGATTCAAAATCGTCGGAGGGCTACTGGTGAGCAGGTATTGTGGTCGTGCCCAAATCTAACTGCAGCATTTGCATCTGCACGGGTTATACGCGTCTTAACGAACGCCGACGTAGGAAGCGCCACATACTTCATCTGTCGACCACATGTTGTCAACAATTCAAGTTTCTCCAAGTTTGACGTTAACAGGGAGTTTTATTAATTTCTTTTGATCTAAGCCTCACAATCTCTCATCACATCTATTACACCCGGTGGCCGTTTCTGTTACAGCTAGACTAGTTGCTACTCCGTCTCAACATTTTTAGCAACTGCACTGTAAAGACAGTATCTGGTTTCGGGGTTTTCTGCAGCAACAAGTCTAGTCTTTAAAAATACGTAAGCAGATTTGACAAGTTTGACTGTTCTCGTACCGTGAAACGCCAGCTTTGAGACTTGGGTATCTGCAGACGCATTCCCGGGCCGTTCTGTCTTGGAACTGCCATATGCCTAAAATAATTTTAGTTGATTGACGTCCAGTTGCGTACCAGTCTCGAGCTATTATACCTTTCATTGAACAACATTACCTCCAAACTGAAGAAGGTTTGGCGGAAACGTGGGTCTGAAAACGTTTCAGTGATCTTCTTCGATCAGCATTCTCAGTTCTAACAGATCACAAGCCTCTGGTATCTCTACCATGCAGTAAGAGTGTTGCGAAGCTTGCTACGGCGAATTCCTCTATTCCGATTGAATTAATGACGCACGAATTCACCTTACACTCTAAGCCTGGCAAGGGCAAGTTAAAGCGTACACGTTTCCAGGTGCTCCAATTTGCACGGCAATCCGCCGCGACTTTATGGTCTCAAACCTGACGTTGCTGTCTGCATAAACGATACGTTGGCATTGGCTGTTTGCCAGTTACCGATGAAATACTTTTGGAATTCCGGTCTCTCCAAACACTTCAATTGTCAGCCTATGCATTATCAAATACTGCGAAATCGGCTGCCCGACGACATCCAATATGCCAGAAATACTCAAGCAGCTCCAAAACGTGAACAATTCGCAATCAATTAACAACAACGGTCTTTCTGTGCGGATCACGGATCGTTCGTAATACCGGTTAAACGTAGAATCCAAGTTTTGGCAGGGCTGCGATAAGGACAGTGTTGTAAAGCAAATAAAACAGTCTGGTACCACTGATTGAGCACACGGCTAGAATAATAGATGGTGCAGTCGCCGCCGAAATGTTAACGGCTGACCTTTGTACATCTCCGGGGATGAGCAGTCCTTTCATATCTCTGAGGATGAACAGCCCCGAAGAGGGTGCGTGAGCTGCTCGCCTTTGGAGATAAGAAAAGGCTGCTCATCTCCGGAGATGTGAAAAGGTCAGCCTTAACATTTGCGGCGGAGACAACACTACTGAAGATCACTGGCAACCATGTCTGTCGTACACGCCGACGGGTACCCACATGTCAAAATCGTTGCCTTCTGTTACAACAGTGGAAAAGCTTGCTCCGCAATCTTTCAACTGCAACCTTTCAACTACCATCTCCTCAATACAAACCGCTATTTTGTACACAACCACCCACCATCTTCCAACAAAAAATCGCAAAATATCGACCAAATCGGGCTGCGCTAAAGGTGGGCTAGGGTGTTCGTTTTCCATCGGATAGCGAATTGTTGAGCCGACGTTGCCACCACGTTGAAAGGAGTCGAAGAGGCGATTCTATGTAGGCCAATGTATACCCGGCAAGAGAAACCAAACGCTACTATGGGCAACGATGCAACCACGTCAAAAGGTGTCGAAGAGGCGATTATATGTAGACCTAAATACCAGGCAAGAAACATCAAACGCTACCATTGACAACGATGCAACCGCATCGAACGGTGTCGAAGAGGCGATTCTATGTAGACCAATATATACTGGGCGGGAAAAACAGAACGGTACCATGGCCGACAATACCACCACGTCAAGACGTGTCGAAGAGGCGATTCTATGTAGACCTATATATATATATATATATATATATATATATATATATATATATATAACAGGCAAGAAACATCAAAGGCTACCATAGACAATGATGCAACTACTTCAGAAGGTGTCGAAGAGGCGATTCTACGTAGACCTAGGTATACTTCGCAAGAAGAACCGAACGCTACTAGGTCCAACGAGGCAGCTACGTCGAAAGGTGTCGAAAAGACGATTCTATATAACCATTGTACACTGGCAGGAAACGCAAATGCTATTATGAAAACGATACAACTCAGACTTTGGTCTAAAATCTTTTCCGAAATGGGTCATCGCAACAAGAAATCGCTCGCCGAGCATCTCCTCGTGGAGAACGCGTACGACAACAACCTCTGTCCGACATATCCAAGGTTGACTGTCTTGGCGGGAACCGCGGACCCACACACCTACAACCTCTCGTTGAGCTGTCCATGTTAGTCGACGATATGTACCTGTTCGGATACTTGCGTCTGGAAGATGTGGTCCACAGATATGGAAACATCTCCTGTGCGATCAAAGAGGGTGGACCCGCACAGAACATTGTGGGAAAGATGCAAACGGCCATTCGAGACACCTTGGGTACCACACGACACATCGAGGTATGTATCCTTGTCACATGTACTGCGTCCTTAACACGCGCTCAGCCGGTCTTGCTGTCAACTCAATTCGATCGATTCCAGGGTTGATTAGCTAGTCCTAAATCCCGGACAATGACTGAAATGTAACACAATACTAGTTTCCGGATGTATATACTACAATCCTGCACACACTTCTACTCGAAAGAAAGACAACTTTCAAAATGCGACGCACCATATCCAAGATCGAAAGGGATACAGACTCTGGCGGGCGCAAAAACGTGGAAGAAACTGTTTCGAGGCTCCAAACCGTACGGAGTGTTTGTGGAAAAGATCGACGTCTCCGATATTTTGATGGGAGAACTCCAACAGACATTGCCCCAGATAGAACGGAGTCTGCTCGCCTTTGGCTATGATCTCTACAGCTTCGACTACACGCATTACGTTTCCGGCGTTCTCGATAGGAAGACCTTGGTGGAATACCTATCCAAGACCCACCAGTTTCGACGCAAAGGCGATCCGTACGACGCGCTGGAGGAAGACACAAACCATTCTCGACAATACCAACAGTAAAGGAGAGCACGTATGCACGTAGATACAAAGCTCTCCCGATGAATACACGACCAGAACAAAGGTGCACAACAAGATGGTCGTCCAATTCGAAGGGGAGAGGTCCAAGCAAATTTTGGTGGCAGATTGTGAGAGTACATGGACTATCCTAGTCCCTATCTATGCAAAACATTCTTCTACCACGAAGTACAAAAACGTGGGTATACGTGGATCGAGCTCTCCCTGTACGCATGTCGGGGTTGAACGCTGTCCGAAACGATAGCACAGGAAGTCGTGGAAGAGGTTCTCGAGCTCGTTTCTTCAACTACCCAGGGCTATTCGTAGTGCAATCTCCAGAACAATAATAAATAAATCTAGCTTCCAGATTGGATCGATGTATGGTCCTGGTCCATCGGTCGATGTGGGAGATCCTCTTTTCGTGGTACGCTCACACGAAAACCGGAAAGGGTGGCAGGCATCAACGTCGTTCTCACCACAGCAACCAAGGAGGACAAAAAGCATGGGAACGTACGGTACAGTGGTCTGCGGGCGACTTCGGGTTCTGCTACTGTCCCATCTTTCGAGTAGACATCCTGTCCATCTGCAAGACTGTTGACGGCAAAGACAACCTAGACCTCTGTTCTCTTCGATGCTTCACCAAAGGGTCGATACGAAGACGATCCTAGCCCCATTTAAGAAGCCAACACAACGTCCTCGAGATGCATTCGACCGCGATACACTGCTTCCAGAGACGATGTACATCTGTTGGACTTAACGGCATTAAAAGAACAGACCTACATTCGAACTAAAACCCATTCCAACCGACACACAGACCTCGACTCTATTGAAAGATGCGCGAAAGCATCACGCCTGGGTCGATGGCGCCCTCAAACTAGTCACTGCCTATATGCAATGGATATTTTGCAATAGAAGAACCCTGAACCCTTCCAACTAGAAGTAGGCAAGATATGTTGTTTAACAGCTTTGTAGTGCAAACGTTTTGCAGTATTTGTTGTTGTAGGTGTAATATCTGTTGTTGTAGTAGATGCAATCTCCTTCGCCATCCATATATGAATACTTTGTGGTATCGATAGATACTACGAGCTAGAGTATAGTCTCCAACTTCCATAGCTTTCCTACTTCCACACCTATACGTATCCAAAACCTTCACCCATTCAACCTACCTTGTAGACTGAAAGAGACATATCCAAGAGATATATGGATCTATCCAAGATATTTGGAACAGACTATACCAACCTCGCTTTGGGATATGCGTCCTTGGTCTTCTAGGGTTGGAAGACTA
The DNA here is from genome assembly GCF_963422355.1 of Corticium candelabrum. NCBI lineage: Eukaryota > Metazoa > Porifera > Homoscleromorpha > Homosclerophorida > Plakinidae > Corticium > Corticium candelabrum. The sequence goes on from NC_085099.1 coordinate 4,720,884, forward strand.
GTCACATTCTCTTTGTCTTTTTCTGTAAAGCAAATACCACGAGCCTTTGCTCCTACATATCCGATACAATCTACCAAGAGTTGTGGCAACAGGCTTGCGTTATACCATCGCCTGCAATCTTGAGCGACAAAATCTTGCATTATTGTGCTATCCACCGAATCCGTTTCCTATACCACGACAATACGTCTATTCTGTTTCTAGCATGTAGACACGCAATGGGATTTCCACCTTTATATTTTCAACCAAGACGTCCTATATACGATCCAACCTTTTGCAAAATATTTTCGAGGTTGTTCATGTCTGGTCCTATTAGTCTGTGTGGGAGTGCATAGCCACGGTGTTCTATAGTTTGATATATTCACTCTGGTGTGTAGCAGTTCTTGCACACTAGGGATTGGTATTGGGCGTAACACTGGCGCCGCATCCGACAACAATGTATTTGATACTCTAAAGAGTAGGTATTGGAGGCTCCCCTGGCATCTCGTCGGACACCACTGTTGCTACTCTAGAGGGTCTAGGGGTGGGTACTGGACGTACCGTCTTCGGTTCGCTATGGGTTGCTGTTTCGGTGGATATTGGCTTGGCCTTCAGACATTGCACTTTGCGAAGCAGGCTATATAGGGCCAGATATTTTTTGGATAGAACCAATTGTCTAATGTCTTACCACCCAAAATCACTCGACTAACTATAGGTCTTTCTAGCTGTTAGCTCCAGGTAGATGCGAAATGGTTTGTCACTTCCACTTTGATGTGTATTTACGGCTACGCACTTTCCAAAGAACGGACAAGACATCTTGGTGTGTCGTAGGAGCTGGTTTGTATCTACGACCCAGTTTTTTTGCAGAGTGTAGCGTCGCAGTCCCAAATTCTAGGGCGCCAGTATTTTTCAAGACAGGGTCTTTTACTACTGTACCAACTACCGAACTCGTTGTCCAAACGACGATAGTACTTCGAGCTCGTTTCAATGCAAAGGGTGTTTGTTTCCTATCTCACATACCATACGTAGAATATCCAATCCCATCTCTTGTAAGATTTTGTTGAGACTTTTCTTGTCCAGCTTTATGAGTCCATTGGGTGGTGGATAGCCGTGTTTTTATGGATGGTATATCTACGCCATCAAACAACACCTCCAGTAGGCTGCCTCTGTAGACATTTCGCTTTGGAAAGCAGGCTATATATAAGGCTACATATTCCTTTTCGACAGTGGCATATAATTCTATCTATCCTTGTGTCTGGCCATGTGAAATCCTTCGATTGCAAGATTCGTGCATTCGTCGAACGACACGGTTCTCTCCAATAACGCAGGGAGGAATGACATTGACTGCGACGAAATACGGTAGGAAGATCCAAAACAGCTGCTCTATTAGGTTGGAATCCCTATTTCTCCTTTTCACTTGCTGCGTCAAGCGTCTACACTACTGGTTCGGCTGAATGCGGACGCGCGAGCAGATCTACTTTGGTGGGATACCTTCCTGGTCCTGTGGAATGGCACGTGCTCTCTGCGCATTCTTTTCACGCAGCCCCCAACGCAGCGAATGCGTTAGGACGCCTCGGGTATATGGTGTTGTGGTGCTGTCTGGCGCGAGTACTGGCTACAGTGGGAATGGTCTATAGCGTGGCGCGACTGCACTATCGCAGCAAAAGAGTGCGTGCAGGTTTTTCTCGCTAGCGTCGCTTGGGGTCGTCAATGGCACGGCGAATGCAATCAGTTCCAAGCGCAAAAATGCCACTGTTGTGTCCGCCTTGCGTAATTGATTCTTTCACGACAACTTTGTGATGCACCTGCTAAGGATTCTCACGTTTGTTGCAGCCCATTTTTCATTCACTTGGTAGGCCATCCATATTCCGAGGAAATCTAATCACGTTGCGAAGGCACTGTTTCGTAGCAACCTACTACCGGCCTAACATCAAGTCTTGGTGCAATTGAAAGCGCTTCTGCAACATTCGAACATCGACTGCAGCTCACCCAGCTCGAATTCGAGGCTAATCAACTCTCTTCATCCGGATTAGGTCTGGAGACACTGATGTCCTACGTTACCGGTCAATCTTGGTACCGCCGATTCTGCCAAAGACTCTCAATTCTTCCATTGCCTAGGTCCGAACGTACTCTTCGTCGTTTCGTCGCGGCTCTCCAGGAACAGCAGCTTACGCATAAGACCATCAAATGCTACTTATTTTCAGTACGTCACCTGCACATTCAATATAGCCATGGAGACCCGTTTGCGTCTGCTCTTACCCAACTAACATGTGTTCTGAGTGGAGTGTGCTGCACGCAGGGTGAGGACCACACACGTCAACGCCTTGACATCACACCGATGGAGCTGCATGCGATCAAGGTCGTCTGGTCTCAGCAGCCTCTTAGCTATAATACGGTTATGCTCTGGACAGCCTGCTGCACGGGTTTCATCGGTTTTCTGAGGGCGGGCGAATTCACCGTGTCATCCTTGTTGGCCTTCGACCCTGCATCTCACCTCACACCTCAAGATAATACGACCGCCTCTCACGAGAACCCAACCCTTGTGCGTCTGCACCTCAAGAAGTCAAAGACATATCCTTTCCGCCGTAGTGCCGATGTCTATCTTGCACGGAGCACCAACGACGTCTGCCCGGTATCGTCACTCTTGGGTACATGGCTGTCAGTGGCACTCGTTCGGGGCTGCTGTTTATCTTTACCGACGGCTGCTCTCTATCCCGTGTCAGACTGGTGCAAGAAGTGCAGAGGGCGTTGTCGTCAGTAGGGCTAGATTGCTCGAGGCTTACTGGCTACAGCTTCCGAATCGGTGCTGCATCTACTGCCAAGGCCCGTGGCATAGACGACTGTACCATCAAAGAGTTGGAACGGTGGAAAAGCAAGGCGTTCGAGGTGTACATAAATTTGCCTGCCAGGCATCTTGCACACTCGTTAAAACAAGTAGCCTCCTAATGTGGGTAGTTACCGTTGTATACGTATAATACATCTAATGTAGAGAACACAAGCAACTTGGCGTCAGGATGTAGGATCCTCGTGCACACCCCATACGGGCGCTCGCTGGAAACCCTTTTATCCGTGCATGTTTCCTGAGAGTTCCCTCCTCTTCGCTAGCTGCTGTCTGTCCCGTGGGACAGTCATTCAAATGTTCCGAATCGGCAGACTTAGAGTACAGTCTCAAGTCTGGTTACCGTACATGAACCGAGAGTTTGCTCAAAGAACACACCTCGTATGGGCAGGAATCCGGTCCTAAATGTACCTGTTCCCTGAAACACAAACTAAAAGCAAGTTGCGTATGCGCAGAGGCCCGGGATCTCAACCCTTGCGCCAAGGCCACAAATTCCGACCAGGCAAGTGTGGTGTCGTAAAGGAGCCTCTCAACAAGTAAATGTAAGGAGTCAGTGAGTGCTACACGCGAAAATATCTAGATAATAGTACACGTCCGTCCTTGTGTCAAGAAAGTTGGGTCATTCTCAGCAAGGGCAGCAAAACTGGGGGCTGAAGGGGCTCGAGCACCCCAACTTTGAGTATAACCTCAATTTTTGTAAGTGAATAGTAATTTGCGAGTCGCTCCACCGTCATTGCTCATTGAATGGTACGTCACAGAAACACCGTGCATGCGTCCTGCCATTAGTTAGGCTGATCTCCCGGGACTCCGAAGTTTGTCTTTAGGGCGTTATGGCGCTGCATGTAGTACCAAGCCAATTTTTGCAGCGCCAGAACGCAAGATTTTAAAGAGTTTAGTAATTATTTGTCACGCCCATTACGGGTTGTCATGCGCAGTTTAGGTATTGAGATGTAGACGGAGGCTGTCATACATTCTTTACCCGTAAGCGTGGGAGTGTACCACTGAATCAAAGTATGCACACATTTTAGCGCTGTATTTGCAACGCCGACCACTTCAAACTTGAGCACTCCTGAAAACACCGCAGTAAATTAGTAAATTTCTGGCTGTGTTAGTACAGCGACGTAGCCGAAGCAAAATATTAGAGGGTTATTACTATTAATTTTTTATGATTAATATTAATTTATTCAAATTTAACTCTATATGTACATACCGTTGCGCATTTATAAACTAACAACGAACCGTTTTTGGTACTGTATACTTACGTACATAACATTACTCTATTAGACTATAGTAATAGATAAGCAACTACGCCCATAACTTTTGGGGGTACTGAACCCCCAAGAACCTCCCGTAGCTACGCGACTGGTTAGCGAAACCGCTTGTATATTAATGTTGAGTGAGTAACCCAGCGAGAAATACACGCATGACTAAATATGTTTAGAGTTGCAGCTACTTCGACAGTCCAGGTCAGCCCGTTGCAGACAAACAAAGGTAACCTACGTTTTAATACCCGGATATACTGAAAAATCTCGCTTTTCGGCCTGCTCCGAAAGTAACACATTTCCTTGTAGATCCTAACAAAACGCAACCCTGTGGCAAATGTGGCTTAGATCATTCAGTGCAGCACCTATCGAGGAACAAAAATCGCAACTCGCCTCTAGAAATGCGCTTGTGTGTGTGTATGTGTGTGTGTGTGTGTGTGTGTGTGTGTGTGTGTGTGTGTGTGCGTGTGTGTGTGTGTGTGTGTGTGTGTGTGTGTCTGTGTGTGTGTGTGTGTGTCTGTGTGTCTGTGTCTGTGTACGTGCGTCCGCCTGTCACGAAAGTTACGTCCCCGGAAGTCCCGTCACGGAAACAGTGTGTGTGCTAATACAACATGATCTAAATCGTAATTTCAGGAAACTGAAAGCGCTCTAGCATTTTACTCTCGCTCGGCCAGACCTTTTAAATTACGCCAAACTAGTCCAGGTTCCGTAATACCTTTTTCCGGTTTCAATATGAAACTGAAACTGCAACTGAAACTGAAATGTTGGTGTTAGTTATGGTTGGAGCAAGTAGCCGGAGTCGTCTGCCCAGCTACGTGATAGCACCAGTAAACAACAGCGCTAGCATCAAAAGATAATTGCAAGTTAGTGATCGATCGGTATCGACGACAAAAATGTCTACGATTTGTAGAGCTTGTTTATTGTTCAAGTTCCACGATTTTAACTAAAAAACAATTATTCTCTTCTTTGACTGAGGTTTATAACTTGCCGTGTTGCCCAAATGTCGAGATCTAGCATGTTTTCCTGTTCGAATAGGTGGGCGGGGCCGACAAATTCTTTGATCTAGAATAGTTTGTGAACCACGTCAAACGATAGTGCAGCAGTTTTTAAGTTTAAGAAATAATATTAAAGTCTGTGTTTTTATCTAGAAGTAAGAACTGGCATTTCTGTGAACTAGAAGATATTTGCATACATAAACCTGATAGTGTGAGAGCTTGACTCTAATACTGCAATATAGCCTGTACAGAGACATTGATCGTGGGGACTATTAGTTCGCGGACAATTATCTCGCTCTTATTTGGTCCTCGAAACCGTCTAACTAAGGCTTATTTGGCTTCGGCTACTTGCAGCGACTATTTGGTCGCGGGGACTATTTGGTTTCGCATTTATTGCGCCTCGAAACGACACTCTCCAACTCTTACAGCTGTACAAGACGGACGAGAACGACATGACGATGGCCATGATAATGTTCACGCGTCTCCCAGACGTCTCGATGAGCCAAAATCGAGTGCGAACTGCTTCTTCTTCTTCTTGTATTGGTTTTATATGAATACCGAAGTCATCACGACATCGTCGATCGCAATTCTGCGTGTCTAGCACTTCGTTTTGAGGAAAATCTGGTAGCGGGCGTGTTGAAAGTAGGCGGAGTAAGGATGTCTTGTGGGTTACAAGGTAGACAAAAATGACTTGATCACGCAGGGCACGTCTAGATATGTGCCCAGAATGTTTTAGTGCGTAGAATGCTGCGGCTAGCTGCATATTTGTGCATCGATCCTGCATGGCATCGATCGATACTTAGGTGCACAGCGACGGATGCGTACTGTCTACGCAAGGAAGACGATCTACGTCTCTATAATTGGTTGCGCACGACCAAAGATCGGTGATGACTTTTACAACAGAAGAGAAAATAAGTGAATATCTGTAGGTCGAGGAACAATTAATTAAATGTATCTGATGTAAAATCACTTATTTACACTTCGTCTCTAGATCTCAGATGGGTATTGATGGTTGTTTGTTTGCGTTGTAACTGTGTTGTACAGTGTACACTAAAAACGATACACTAAAAAACACTATAAAGCTCACCGTACATCATCGCATCTTGCTCTAATGTTGCACAACCAGGATCTAATCTGTGTGGTAAGCTGTTGCAGCTGCAAGACCCTCAGTGTGGCATGTTCTTGCTGAGACACTGACATGTTACTCGGACAAAATTCCTATCACGAACTGTTCCACCTAGACTTTTGGAGTCCGCTGCAGCCATCCATGACACACTGACAAGATCAACGTTCACCAATCTCTTGGGTAGAGGCAATCTAACAGACAGGCAGTGGCTTCAAGCAACTTTACCAATACGACATGGAGGATTTGGTCTCACAGCTTTAACATCTACAGCACAATTTGCATTTCTGTCTAGTTGGGTCTCAACCCTGCATACAATAGCAAACCGAATTCCTGATGCTGAGAGATTGCTTGATGAAGTTCAGAATGCACATCATTCAACGGTTCCATCAGCAGAGATTTGTGCAATGTTTTGCCTCAAAACAACACTCTCGTAGAAGTTATCAACAACAGGAAGCAACTACAACACAAGCTGACTGAGGAATACATGAAGTCTCTGTCAAATGGTATTATTCAGAATTCATCTTCGACTAGAGACCAATCTCGAATGAAGTCCTTGCAAGGCAAAGGTGAAGGAGCGTGACTCCTGACAGTACCATCATCATCATCATGGCATGCATTATCTCCGTGCGATTTCTGCTTGGCATCCTTGATAAGACTGGGCTGCCAAATGCCTTTGGCTTCTGGTCAGTGTAACTGTGGGAAAGAATTAGACTCAGATGGACACCATCTAATAACATGTATCACTGGGGGCGGCCCGGTAATCAGCCATAACAAAATGGTTTCAGCATGGTCAGACTGTTTGAGTCAACTGCAATTACATCACGTAAGAAAACCCAGAGGAAGGCATGTCAATTCTGAAAACATCAAACATAGTCGTATTCGATTTGGCATCGGGGGGGGGGGGGGGAGAAGGGGTGCCTCTTGAATTGGACATTGCTCTAGCGCATCCCTGGAGCAATAAAATAGAAGGTTTATCAGCTACAACTGAGAGAGCAGCGGCAACCAGAAGAGAAAATCTGAACATCAAAAAGTACGACCAGGAGCTCATGCCTGGAGGTTTTCGACCAAAATTTGTGCCTATAGTCTTCAAACATTTCGGCTGTTGGGGAGAGAAAGCTGAAAGACTATTTGAAGAAACTGTCACAGCTATCAAGAGGCGAAGACGAAAAGCCAAATGCATCAACCTTCAAGACATACTGGAGATCTGTGTTTTCTGTGTGTCTACAACGATCAAATGCTAGAGTGACTGACAAAAAAATAAAAAAGATTGTTTCAAGAGACAGCAACATAAACATAAATAGTTGTAGGTAGAACCAAGCCCTATTGGCTTGGGTACTATTTAGTTGCTTTGCTTAGATGGTGTATAATAGTTTAATGTTTGAAAATATATGTATTGACAGACAAACAGACAGACAGACAGACAGGCTGTTTCCGCAGGTTGCATATCCATCATCGCAAGAACCGAGTACAGCATGCAGACAACAGACTGGACATCAGTGTTCTCCCAAGGCATCTCAAGACGTGGCGGGCCGCCACGCCTTGGCTAAATCTTACAAGGGCACAGCCATTCCCGCCATCCCTTGGCTAGCGACGCCACGCCTAGCCTTATGCCCGCCACGCCTTACTATCTGGTTTGCGTTCTTGTATCTATGAATAAAACACCTGTTGCTGTTGTGGAAAGTGCAATAGCAAAGTCATAGCGATCGCTATGTCCAAAATATACTTATGACGTTGTTTCGAATCCGATCCGACGTCATTTGGTGGCGTATTCGCCCACATTCCAATCCGTATGTGGGTCACGCCTTCGGCAGCCGTTTGTGCCGTGGAGTCGTTATTGGTGCGTTGAGAGAATACAAAGTCGCAAGAGAAAGTACATCAATGCGTCGAATTGTGTTGTTGAAGTGATAGCCCAATTTCTCGTTCTTCTAGTGGCGTTTTTGGCACCCACGGAAGCCGATCTGGGAGGCGTTACCCTACACAGGATGTAAGACAATGCACTGATTACAGACGCCAAAATGCGCTTGAACGGCATCGGCCCAAAGCCTAAGTTAGCGAAAGGATTGCTCAGGTTAGTGTAGACACGATCACAGTTTCGAAAAACTTGTAGATCTCGGCGAGCATGCCGATACGCTGCGCCCGTGCACGTCTCCACTTCTAGCATCGATATCTGTATGGAAAATTGTCACCGACTGCTTAGCGAACTTGTCTACTAGTGCTAAGTTACTAACTAAAGCTTTTACAATCCATTTTGTGATTTGTATTGGCTTGGAATCTAGTGAGAGACGCAGGTTTTGACATGTATGCAGATTACAAAGTAGCCCGGATAAAAAGCGGAGCGGTAAACGGTTGTGTTGTACTCTGTCCACGCATAGAAATATATTGTACAGCTAACATTTTAGACCAAACTCAAGCACCCTATGTTGCTTTAGCACTGCACTGCAAAGCCAGCAAATCCTACTCAGATGACAACGTCCATGTTTGAATAACCACACCCACAAGTACGTTCCATTTAGCCACGCCTATGAGATACTCTGGGGAGAACACTGGGACAATGTCTAATTAGTTAACCGCGGGACATCTCTACGCATGCGTAGCGTGATCAAACCATGTTTGTTTATCTTGCAACCTACAAGACACTCTTACTCCGCCTACTTTCGACATGCCCGCTACCAGACGAGCCGAGAATTGCCTCAAAAAGAAACGTCAGACACGCAAAATTGCGATCGACAATGTCGTGATGACTTCGGTATTCATATGAAGCCAAATACAAATGAAGAAGAAGCAGTTCGCACTCGATTTCGGCTCATCGAGACGTCTGGGAGACGCGTGAAAATTATCATGGCCATCGTCACGTCGTTCGCGTCCGCCTCGTACAGCTGTAAGAGTTGGAGAGTGCCGATTCGAGGCGCAATAAATGCGAAACCAAATAGGTCCGCGACTAAATAGTCCCTGCAGGTGGCCGAAACCAAATGAGCCCTAGCTAGACGGTTTCGAGAACCAACTAAGAGCGAGATTATTGCCCGCGACCAAATAGTAGTCCCCACGACCAAATAGTCCCTGTACATAGCCTGAAACACTATCGATTCTTGTGCCACGGAACCCGGAAGTTCCTCTAGAGATCCGCTACTGGCTAGGCGTTTGCAACACTTCAAGAACTAACATTAGAACTAGTCTATACAACTGCAGCTATCTTGCGTTTGTTGAACATGCACACATAGTCTACGTACCTTGTGATACAAATGCAGAGAAAAACCAACAGAGCCACTAGTGGTCTAGCAGCCGACGATTCAATTGACAACTTCACCGGCATGTTCCTGTTGCACCAAATCGAAACTGCGATAGGTGACGTCCGTTTTCAAGTGTTACTAGTGCGCACGTGATAACCATGTGACAACCGCATCAAAGTTTCCGGTCGGTAACGATCGACGAATGTACGCTTTATATATTGGGACTCATCTCTATTGACTCCAATACATTACACAATTTTGGTTTCTACTCCCGCTTTACTGCGAAATTATATTTATTATATCTGCTATCTATAGCTAAAGAGATGCGTCTAGTTCTGTTTGTTTGTCTGTTTGCATAGCTGTTTGTCTGTTGTATGTTTGTCTGTTTGTTTGTACGTTAGCATGCAGGATTACGCAAAAGGGTTGGCAAATATTACTAGAACAGGGGCGTTGGAAGCAAATGACATTGGTCCGTCTTAACGCGCGCGAGATAGGCGTGGCAATACGTGTAAGACACTAATTCCATCATCAACTGAAAGCAAAATCGTCACATGTATAACTTACTTTCACATGCATAACCTCTTACGCAGTCTTAAAATTATCAAAAAATGCGCTGTTCGCTGCTACTCACAAACTCGTTGCCAATAACATCTAAGTCTAAACGATCAAGGCTCTCTTTGTGCGTATGCAACAGCATAACATGATTTAGCCTAGGCTGTTTCATGGTGCTCCTTGAGTATGTCTTGAGCCGTCAGAAAAGCTACGCTCACTGGTGGCATTGGTTGAAGACATTACTAGAATAGGACGAGCTAGGGAGCACACTTCACTAAAGAATAATCTTTGGGCATCCGAAAGTCTTCTCAGGTACTGGATGCAATCTTGCAATGACACCCGACGTGGCTTATCTGTTGAAAACCACGTGCCAAGATTCTGAAACTCTGCATCAAGTTGTACATGATTGATAGCATCCTTATAAAATGAGGTTACTTGCTGAAAATAAGCACCAAAATCGCCTCGTTGGCAGCAGTGATAAGAAGACTTTCGAGGTTACTGTGTGTGGCATAACCCGACTGCCTAAAGCGATCCCTAATGCCAGAAATTGCCAGATCAAGGCATTCATAGTACTGAAGTCGATAGTGCTCTTCAACCGGGGCACTGTAGACTGCTTCGCCCATTCCAACTTGAAATCGACCAGGAAATTTCCTTTTACGTGGAAGAACGGGCTCACTAACGCTGGAGCTCTCACGACATCTGCTGACAAGCTCAAAGAACAAAGCAAAGCTTTCATCTGTCCGCAAACCCTCTAGGGTTTGTACGGACAGTTGAGCTATATCTTCGCCCTCTGCTGCAGACATTGATTGGCTCTGAAGCGTTTGACTGAGGTTATCTGTGATCTTCAGTATTTTCTTGCAGAGATGCAGCCCAAAGAAAAGTTTAAATTGTGACATTTGAGTTTGAACACCAATGATCCTCCCCTTGATCATGACATCTGGATCAAGTTTTGTTTCTAAACTCTTATCCCAAAGCTGATTGAGAATACTACAGTTTTCAATAGTGCTCTGAATGGCCTCTCCACGAACAGTCCACCTAGTAGGACAAAACGCTCTGATTCCAACGTTCGGTTCTTCGTTATCTGTTGGGTTTTCTACCCTTATGCGGTCAAGTGCCAAATTCCTCTTAGATGAAAATCGAATCAGCTTACTGATTTCAAATGCAACATTCAAAGCATCTCTGCACACTTTCGATTGCTTCACTGTGTCTCCTATTGCCAGATTTAGTGAATGCTCATAGCAATGGGTGAGCACAGCTCGACTTTCCTCAGTCTGGAGTTGAGTTGCAACGCCAGATCTACTTCCTGTCATGTTTGAAGCACCATCGTAACATTGCCCCCGTCAGTGTGATAACTTCAAGCCTGTACGTAAAAGCACTTCTCGAATAGCTGCAACCAGAAAATTAGTATCGATGGCATCCACGCTGTACAGACCAAACATATCCTCATGGTCAACCAACTTTTCTACCACTCATCTACTGCAGATTGTAAACTGCTCTTTATTAGACACGTCTGTGCATTCGTCAGCCATGATGGTGTAGAAGCCATTCTTCAAATTGCTGCTGCAAATTTTACAAAGGATGTTCAAGGACATCAACTGAAGGCACTCATTCTGAATTTCAGCAGACATATACTTATTTGTCTTTCTATTTATCCACTCTAGGACTTCAGGGCAGTCGAATGCTCGCAAACGCATAAGCCGAGTGAAGTTACTTTCTGTACCAAGCCTCTGTCCTCTAAAAGCCAAACCTTGGTGAGCAAGAAAACGCAGATTTTGTAGAACCCTTCTGAACATGGCCCTGTTAACCGCTTTTTCGTTCTTGTGCTGAGTGCTGAGTAACTCTCCAACATCAAGACCATAGTCCTGGGAACGCATGCCGCACATGGCCTCCCTATGGCAGGTGTTAGTCACATGTTTCTTGAAAGCCGCCGTTTCATCCCTTCAGTAAAAAATCCTTTCCTAATGAATGCAGCGTCTTTCATAGTGCTTGCCAAACGCCTTTTTCATGCTCAGCTGTCATGCAGACGTGACAGAAGGCAGCATCCATGTGAACGTCGTAGTGTAGCCAGTCATACTGTTCACACCACTCTACTCTGAAGGATCGTGTCTTTTCCGTCGACCCAAAAGTGCGATTAGGACACTTGAATGACTTCGGAGGATGAAACTTGGTCGGAAGTACCCCGGATTCACGGGAACTGCAGACTGTCATGACGAACGGTAGGTGTGACTATCACGTGGGTCTAGATTGTCTGTACATCAAGGGTAGATTGCTTGTCTTTTATTGTGTTTAATTTTTCATGTCCTTCTTGTTAAGGAAGGGACAAATGAATAAAGTGTGATAAATAATTTATTGCCAAATTTATTTAATCACCTATATCTTGAACCAGAAGTTTGTGCCACTATGCAGCTGGCGAAAGTTGACTGTCTGAATATTGGTCCGTGCTGGGACAGACCAAACCGATCGGTTCCGACACCCCTGTAGAATTTGGTCTTGAATTAAAATTATAATAAGACTACTACATTTTGGAGATGATCACCATTGTGTAGCTCTAGAAGCCGGATCTCTTACTACAGAAGTTCATCTTTTGCACTCACGCCGATAACATTTCTCTACCTAGAATGTCACCGACTTTTGCAACGTACGTTGCGAGATCTAGAAGAGTTTTGCCAATAGCTCTTTTGTGCTTGTTTATATTAATTTAGGCGCATTGTGACAAAAATAAAACCTGACATCTGTCGTTTATCATCAGGAGAATCGCAAAATTCCGTATACATACGGGACGTCAAAAATTATCCGAGACGTTCAATTACTTTGGCCGTACGCTCTGCTCGGTTCCACTGAAGTTGTTTCTCTTTTGTTTGAGTTCATTTTGTGAAGGTACATGCACGTTTCCGGATATTTAAAATCTCTCATTTTTTCTGGGAATAAAGAGCTCCCTGTAAACATACCGCAGTCTACAATTTTGAGACCTGTTTTACAGTAACTATGTAGTTTTGTCTGTGTATTCGCAATAGATGGACTTGGCATGCTATACGACGATATCTAGGTAGAGGTAACACTAGAGGGAGACAACTGTTCCAGATGACAAACGTGGTACTAAATTCAATAGCAGGCATGCGCAGAGGCGCGTACAGTAGGAATGGCATTCTCTCTCTTCCTGAATAGATTCACGACGCGCAAATAAATACGCCATTTTAAAGTTACAGTTGATCCAGAACGTAGCGGGTTTCAAACAAATCGTCGATTTCTGGGAACTTTCGGAATAAGGTATTGCTGATTTAATTAATAATATTTAATTTAATTTATTTTTGATGACGTCAATGCCATAGTACCAGTGTACATACATGAGGTGCATGAGTACACCAGGTGATAGAAATAGTATAGCATAATGGTTGGCTTAGTATTTAGACATATATGACTTGTTAATATTAAACACGCTTAGTACATTAAATAATTGATATTAAGTTTTAATCTTACCACTTTAGAATTGGTGACTACGGCCTGTACAATGAATCCGCCATAAACTCCAGCTGTTAGATCTATTGGTGTTTTGTGGTCTTTTCCTAAGGATTGGCTACCGAGAATTACAACACCAAACTATCTCAAACCACGTCTTCTGCCGTTCATTAAGTTTTGCTTGCTAAAGCACTGCCAGAACTTTGCAGCTTTCATTAAGACTCAATCCATCTGTAAACCATGCAGATGGAATGCTCCCAAGTGCTGACAGTGTAGATCGAAGACATGCATGGTTGTGGTTTGGAGTATCAATCGTTGTGGTTTTAAGTAAATAGCCACGCCCAAGGTAACAAAAAACGCCACTAGGTCTGACAAGGATTTCTGAATTCACTGTGATTACGTGTGGCACCAAATGCTATCCAAAGCGCCAGTTATAACTATGAGAGCACAGGAAATTGAGCATCAATCCCACTGATCATGCCCACCTCTGTCACAATGATTCTTCTATCAGATTAGAATTGTCCAGCTTTATCTTGCTGCAGTTAGTACCGTAAATGTGTTTCAGATGGTGGTAAAGCGAGAAGACTAAGAGCTACAATAAAGTCTTATTAGGTTGCAATATATTGAATGGAGCCATCTTTCTGAAAACCAATTGGACCAAGATCCATTGCAATGCCGCTTTGCCTTGGATTCACAGTCTACGATGTTCTTGGAAATGGCAATTGTCAATTGAGGACCGTTGGACAGCAGATGTGTGGCAGTGACACATACCATGCCTCTGTCAGAAGACAAGCAGTTAAATCTATATCCAAGTGTCATGGCAGGTATCATATGTACTAGCTGCTGTGAGATAGCAAACTCGATTGCATGTAAATCAATTTTAGATATGAACCGTTTATGACAATTTCTTTCAGCAATTATGTGAAGAGATGACTGCAAGTGCCTGGGGAGACCACCTAACACTTGACTTCATACTAAATGTCTCTAGTGTGAGAATATGGTGCATTGAATTTGCATCCCAATATGAATGCTCGATGATGGCTCCCCAAAGAGAACTTCCAACAACAGGTGACATACAGGTTGGCCACCTCGCAGAAAGCACTACATTTCAATTTTACCTACTCAAGTATATTAATCTTTTAGGTATGGTCTTATAACATAGAAATTGCATCAATCCTAGATCTTTCAGGAATCCAACAAGTAAGAACCAACATCATTTTATTCCCAGTCAGCTGGTGGATCTTGATAAATTTTTATCGTCTTGATTCTCAGGCCTAGTGCCCTGACCTCTTGTTATGGATCATTCTTATTCGATTAATCGATTGATCCATTTTTTAGACCATTCATAATGTGTAGCAGGTCCACCTGTGTTAAGTGAACATCGGTCATTTGCAATTTTCAAGAAACAAATCGCTCTGCAAGGTAATGGAGGAGGATCACAAAAGCTTCTTTTGAGTAGAAATTCATAAGATGAGTTCTTGGTACACACACGATTGCTGTTGAGCAGAATAGTCTACTACTGTAGGTGACTGAAGTATGGGCAATTAAGTGAATGCCCAGAGATGATAGTTGGTTATTGTTGTGACAGTCAAGAACTGACTGTATGTGATTTGTGCACTCTAAAGACAGTAATTGGCTCGACAGTCGGGTGTGTGCTTTTATCAGTTCAATATACACGTACTTATGTATAGTAGAGTTTCTTGATGTTATCAGGTTGTCAAGTCATTCATGAAATTTTTTAATAGAAGAATTAATATGTATAATTTAAGGTCTTGTCGTAAACAAAATGTCTAGATATTTATTTAACACGTGGTTGCGAGTCCTTAAATAAATAACCAAAAAACTGAATCTTAGAAAATCTCAACACCATCAACAACAGCCTCGATAGCAGTAATATTAGCCATGCATGTAACATACGGGAAACAAGCAATCTGCAATTTGTGGTTTACTCGTAAGATAAGTTTGGAATTTTTGTAAATAATTTAAAAATTAATACTAATTAAAATTAAAAGTAGTTTCCTAAACATCACGTAACAAAAAAGTTGCTTCTTAGACTAAGACATTTTTAATGTCAATCACTTACTTCAAACTTCTAAGGTAACAGCTTTCTAGTATAAAAGAGTGGATTTGTGAAGACTGGTCTAGTCCTTGAGAGTGTGTACCGGTTGTCTTTAAGCTGTTTGCCAGCAAACGTGAGCCTCTGCTGTTCAACCGATATTCCTTCTTTAAATTGAATTTTTGCTTTTACGTTTTCAATAGATTCATTCATCTCTACTTTCAAGCGTAATTGACTATTGCATGTCTTTATTCGGCAAATGGAGGGTAGATTCATTCTGGATATTGCAGTCTTGGAGAGTCTGACAATCTTTGAGCTTTTCTCCAGCAAAGACGAGCTGTTGCCGATAAGGAGGTATTTGTAATTGGTATCGAAATTCCTTTTTCGCCCTTATAATTGCAGTTCTTGTTTCCACCTGAGTTAATAACTAAGCTGGCAACTGTGTTTCCTTATGGTTATTAGACCAATTAACCGTGTGTTGCATTTATGTATTTTCCTTCCCCTTTGCCTTGAAGAAACAAATGACTTGAGAGATGGTGATAATGTCGGTAGTAATTAATTAACTTAATCAATTCAGTGCAGTTGTATTGTGTAAGACCATCCCAAAATGAGCTCCATTTCTTGTCACATTTTAATCTATCCGGTCTTTGTTTGTTTGCCAGTCTAATTAGCTAACTAGCCAAGAGACCACGACCTGCTTGTCTACATGTCGTCTTGCTAGTCTACTATCTACTGTATTGATGACATTTATCTCAACAAAGTTTCCAAGTCCCGTTACAACAAAAGGCAGACAAACAGTCTGAGTACTGCTAACCAGGCAAAAGTTTAGACAAAAGTTTCTTAATAATTAAAAGTGCGAAACATAGCTCTCACCAACATCATTGTGTAGAGCATGCACCTAGTCGCAGTAAAATCGTGTGTCCTCAGTTCGTTAATTAATTTAATATTTACAGCAAATAAAGTAAGAAAAAGTGCATTTTACTGGTTTAAAAATAAGACTTGTTTACATGTTAGAAATAAATTACTAAGTAAACCAGAAAGGCATTTACTAAAAGTCACAGCTCTCATTACATAAACCTATATCTGACATGGAGTCTCATCACGATGTCTGTTTTGATAGAATATGTCCCACCATACCTAGCTTCACCATATGAAGCTTTCTAGAATGCAAAGCATTTGTCTGGTATATGGCGAGAAAGAAAGAATCACGAAACAGTGACAACTCTCTACGTCCCCAACTTCTACCTCCAAACCAGTAAGTCAATGCTGCTTAACGTCGCAAGCAATCGAAGCATATTAGACAGTGGGAGAAGCGCAACGGGTGTTCTCCGTAAAGAAACACGTTGCCGCATATAGGCTCGCTCGCAAGCCCTGCATGACTGTGGCACTCCTGTCGATCTGAGATGTTATTAATTGTGATGGAGTTTGAAGATATCGCAGAAACAAGATGGTAAGTCGGAGAGGGTCAAATCCTTCAGAGGCGACACGCTCTAGAAGCTGCTATGCTACATCTGGGCACACACGCACATGCGCACGCACGCACGCCCACCCGTACACCTCCTTTTCTACCGCCTACGCCTGCATCGCTTCCGTTAAATGGAGTCGCTTGAACAGGGACGGCGGAGCAGGTCCGGCAGGCCCGGCAAGTGCTGGACCAATATTCGAAATTTTGACTTCCACCAGAAGCTGAATGCCGACTACTTCCGGTCTGCGTCCAGATAATTAAATACGTTATTAATTTATTTTAGAATTTGCTCATATTTTGATCTGATCATGTTTTCAGTTGACTGTTCATCTTGTCTGTAAGGTTGAGTAGTATTATCAGAGCAATGCCGGACCTCCAAATATGGTGGAAAAGCGAGGTTATACGGCAATCACGTATTAATTACGTGTTTGTCTGGCAGTCGTCGGTATGAGTAGTCACCTTCCGGAGCAGGTCCATCCGAAAAATTTGTTTCTCTTTCCGAAACGCTGGTTCGAGAAGAATGAAGACCATGAGAGATCGTTCAGAGCGAAGTGGTGTGAGATGTACCCATGGCTTCACAATGGTATTACGCTCGATGCCACGTTTTGTCATGTATGCAAGAGCGCTTCTATGACTGATCGAGGACCGCTGCTGAAAAGTTCGAAGCGTGATCCAGCCTTCAACACTAAAGGCTTCACTTACTGGAAAGATGGGACAACTGCTTTCAAGAAGCACCAAACAAGTGACTGCCATCGAGAAGCAACGGAAGCACTTCTTCTTCCTAAGCAAGTCTTGGGAGACGTCGGTGAGCTCTAGATTTAAGCGCATCGAGAAGAGAAAGAAGCTAATACGAGGATGTTTATGATGATCTTACAAAACATCAGATTTCTTGCCAGGCAGGGTCTGCCATTGAGAGGTGATGCTGATGACGCAGATAGTAACTTCATTCAGCTGCTGCGCCTACAAAGTATAAACTGCCCGGAAATGAAGACATGACTGGAGAGTAAAACAGACAAGTACACTTCACACGAAATTCAAAGCGAATGCATGCAACTCATGGCCCTTCACATTATTTGAAATGTAGCTCAGAACATTCGTGATAGTGCCTGTTTTACTATCAATGCGGATGAATGCACTGATGTATCTAACAAGGAGCAGTTTGTCATTGTAATCAGATGGGTATCAGAGGATCTGCAGGAGCATGAAAGTTTTATTGGTCTCTATGAAGTGGATAGTATTGATGCCAACCGCCTTGTTCATAGCATCAAGGACGTTCTTTTGCGACTGAACGTGAGCATATCTCATTGCCGTGGCCAGTGTTACGACGGAGCTTCGAACATGAGGGGAAGCAGAAACGGTGTAGCTACTCAAATCCTTTCGTTAGAAAGACGTGCCGTGTACATGCACTGCTTTGGGCATGCTCTCAGTCTCGCAGTTGCGGATACCCTCAAGCAATCCCGTGTTTGTCGTAAAGCCCTCGAGATAGCATATGAAATTGCAAAACTGATAAAGTATTCTCCTAAGCGAAATGCAGCATTCAACAGGATCAAGGCAGAAATCTCTGATGAGGATGCTAGAGGTAGCGTTGGTATTAGGTCATTTTTTTCCTACCCGATGAACTGATAGAGGGGATGCTATTACCAGCATTCTTGAGAACTATAGTGTATTGAGTCAACTTTGGGAAGAAAGTCTAGAAGCAAGAATGAAACCAGACTTGAAAAACAGAGTGATTTGAGTAAAGACACAACTGGAATCTCACCGACTTCTCAATGGGCTAAAGCTGTCCGAGAAAATTTTGAGGGTAACTGACAATTTGAGCAGAACACTTCAAAAGACATCGCTCTCAGCCGCTGAGGGCCAAACACTTGCAAAAATGATTATCGAAACATTAATGAGTACGAGGACTGACAAAGCATTTGTTCTGTTTTTTGAAACAGTTAAGCGTGACTGTGATCGACTGGATACTGACCAACCTACACTTGCGAGGAAGAGAAAAGCACCAAAGCGTTTTGAAGTAGATGAAGGTGATGGATACTACTCTTCTACTGTTCAGGATTATTTTCGAATGATTTATTATGAGGCTCTTGATCTTGCTGTTCTAGCATCCAAGAACGATTTAACCAGCCAGGATATGCAATCTACAGTAATCTTGAATCGCTACTGCTGAAAGCAGCAAAACAAGAAGACTACCCCTGTGAACTGAAAGAAGTCCTCTCATTTTATAAGGTTGATTTCAATGACAAAGATTTTGCCACACGACTGGAAATCTTCAGCACCAATTATAGTTTAAAGAACTCCATTTGTAAGAAAACTGTAACTCTTCAGGACATTCTTAGCTTTCTAAGGACACTCTCAGACAGCCAAAGGTAATTTCTAAAAGAAGTTTGTGCCATAGCTCGGCTGATCCCCGTCATGCCAGCAACCAATGCAACAAGTGAAAGGTCGTTTTCCACCATGAGAAGACTGAAAACATATTTAGGAAGTAGATGTGGGCAGGCAAGGTTGAACCACCTTATGTTGATGAGCATTTAATAGTTTAGACAGACTTGGACTTTCTAAAAATCGCCAGAGCCTTTGTGAAAGGCAATGAACATCGTTTACGTGTTTTTGGTGATTTCATTCAGCTGTTCAAGATTGGTTTAATAGAAAGCAGACTGTATTGTAAATTCTGCCTTTTTAAGTCATGTGATTTATTCAGACTGTATTGTAAATGTTGCCTTTAAGTCACGCCATTTTGGCCACGCCTCTTAGCGCGCGCTATGCCGGACCAATGCAATTTCGCTTCCGCCAGGCCTGTTGAAGCAGAACGGCCAAGTCCAAGATCCGTAGATCCAGGAAACTCCTGCCGCCGCTCTTTGTGCCTAGGAAGAGAATTGAAATACTTGCGAAATCTCGTCAGTTGTGCAGAAAAGGACCGAATTTGGGCGACGTCATCAACCCGATGTCCCGTACCCGTGCTCAAATAGTCTTCCCCTGCGATGCCCTACGTGTTCCGTACTCCTCCTAGGCTTGCGAGTCCAGCCAGTCATCGCCTGCCTCGGCGGCGAAAGAGCGGGTGGAGACATTCGCCACTCAAACAAACCGCCGACTCTATATCCTCCAATCAGAGTGCCGTTCAATGTTTGTGCATGCTCGATAGGGATACACGTCGCTATTGGCTCCTTGCTAATGTAATTTCGCTCTGACGCAAGTGCGTGTAATCTCGACATGTGCCATCCAACAGGTCGACTTTTTCCAACTCTTCTCATTGTCTTTCTCTCGTTCTAAGAGCGCTAGACTCACTGTTTACCACAGAGGCCAACCCAAGGTCGACCGCAATGTACTCAAACCATAACTCTGCACGTCGCCCTGCGTTGTGTGCGAATACCACGCTTTGTAGAAAGTCTACTCGTTCAATGCATGCAACGTATGACACCCTGAGCGACTAAAAGTTGTTTTGCATACAGGTGTAGCTATGAATACACGTGCATGCACAACACTAACCAATTGTCTAAAATCCTGATTTGAGGATAGAGAGGCAGCGGTTTCCTTTGAGTGGCGACTGTAATGTTTTCAGCCGGTCTGTCTCCGCCGCAAGGAATAGATAACTGGCTGGACTCTCGAGCCTATATAATGCTCCTCCCCTCATCGTTGTAGATCTTTTCAGGCATCTTGTAGTAATGCAGTATGGACTATGAGGACTATGAGCATGCGTAGAGAGACAGAGATTAGAGCGGTTGCGTGGACTATAGCTGGAGAGTATAGGATACAGATCTCCACAGTTTTGGCGTAGTCGGCAGGATGGCAACAAGAGTCGGCAGAGCGCCGAAAGAGTTTGTTCCTGACAACGAACGCAACGTTGCGGCTGAATTCGAGTTGTGGCTGGAGGACGTGAATCATTACATGGCGATTTGCAAAATTGTGGAACCAGCAGAGAAGAACAGTTTGTTCTCAATTTAGCGGGATTGAGCCTAAGGCGGGTGGTCAAAGGTTTGGTAGTGGGGGCCCCAGGTGAGGAATCGAACGAGTACGGGGCGCTGAATGACGCCATTCTAACGCACTTTAGACCTTCTACCAACACTACATCGGAAAGACACCGATTTCGACAGATGAAAAAGAAGGAAACGAAACTTTCACAGCATTTTAAGGCCGTCTTCAGTCCAAGGTGGCGTTGTGCGATTTTTCTTCAACAGCTGTAGACACAGTCGTGAATGGGCAAGTACGTGATTAATTGGTTGCTGGTCTGAGAAGCCCTGATATAAGACGAGAACTGCTGAAGGTGGCGAAGCTCACTCTGGTGGGGGCTGTCTCAAGGCAGCGGCAATTGAAGCCTCTATAGCAGACAGTTCCCTTTATGAACGGCCACATCTGGGCACGACGGGAGCGTCTTCAGGTGCTGTGAACAAAATCAGCCAACAGAATCCAACAGGCAGAGGTAATACCGTGAAATGCATATATTGTGGTCGCCAACACACCAAAGGAAAACAGCACTGCCCTGCAGCGGATACGCGTTCTTCTTATTGCAAGGAGATGGGGCATTTTGCTGCTGTGTGACTCCAGCAGAAGAAGACTCGTGCCGCACAAGTCGTAACAGATGAATTTCCCAGCGATGACCCGGAGGAGGAGACTAATCGGGTATATGACAAGGTTTATGTTGCAGGAGAACCACAACAAGCAGAGGCATTCAGGACCACGTTGAGGGTAAATGACAAGGCGTGTACAGGTCTACTGGACACCGGCGCAACGCGCACACTGATAACAGCTGACATCGTCACAGCACCCGACAGAGTACCACTGTGCTCAAAGCGTATGACGGGCGTCCAGTAACTACACTGGGAGTAGCTGATGTCACCATCAAAGCAGGTACAAAGAGTTGCATCTGTACTTGCTTTGAAGTGCCAGCGGGTCAAACCATCGTTTTTGGCCAAGATGCCATCCGTCAATCACAGTTGCTGTCCATCAACGAGGCTAACATGATAAATGTCAACACAATAGACATCACTGTGGACCCACAGGTGGCTCCAGTCGCCCTTCCACCGAAACGGCATGCTTTCAGTCTATGGAATGAGATTGAGGCAGAGCTAGAGCGGCTTCAGCAAGCGGATGTGATCGAGCCTGTGAGACAGGCTACTAGTTGGTTATCACCATTGGTACCAGTGCGGAAGGCAAATGGAACCCTACGCTTATGTGTAGACTATCGGAGGCTCAATAAAGCAATTGTACGGAAACAACATATGCTGCCCACTCTAGATGAGATTACAGCAACATTGGAGGGAGCTAAGGTGTTCTCTGTGTTAGATGCCGAGTCGGGTTTTCACCAAGTACCGCTTGACATAGAGTCTAGGCACTACACGAACTTTACAACACCTCGAGGTATGTACAGATTCAAGAGACTACCCTTTGGTGTCGCGTGCGCACCTGAGATCTTTCAAAGAGTAGTAGACGATATTCTACAGGGACTAGATGGCGTCATCATCTACATTGATGATATCCTTGTTTCTGGAAAGGATCAACAGGAACACGACAGACGGATGCAAAGAGTTTTGCAACGGCTAAAGGATATAAACTTGAAACTCAACTGGCCAAAGTGTCAAATTCGAAAAGCACGTGTGAAATACCTGGGCCATTTCCTAACAGATGATGGACTACTGCCAGACGCTGATAAACTTCGAGCAATTCAGGATATGCCTTGCCAAAAGTCAACAACAGATGTAAGGCGTTTTCTAAGAATGGCCACCTATCTTGGCAAATTTATCCCTCACTTATCTCAGGTGACAGCCCCGCTCCGACAACTGGCCAAAGCGGACCTACTAGGTTGCACCAAGGAGTTAGAATCAGCTTTCGGTATTGCTAAAGAAGGAGTCACAACGGCATTTCAAAAGCTAGCTTATTTTCGACCTTTTCCTGCAGTCCGCACCGCAATTAGCTGTGATGCTATACCGCTGGGACTAGGTACGATGTTATGACAACAAAGCGATCGCGAGCAATGGCTCTCAGTGGCGGCAGCAAGTCGATCCTTAACCAGGGCTGAATCCCGGTACTCTCAGTTAGAACGAGAGATGCTATCAGTGGTTTTCGCTATTACAAGGTTTCGTCAATATGTGCTAGGGCGGCCTGTACAAGTTATTACTGACCACAAGCCCCTGGTAGACATTATATACAAGTCATTTGACGTCATACCCCCGGTTACAATGGTGGAGTGTATCACTGATTCCTCATCAATTCTCGCTCAAATATAAGCCAGGATGTCAGTTAGTCTGTGCAGATACATTGTCTCGAGCGGCACTCCCGGAGCAAGACACAACGCCAGAAGAGTCTTGATCTGTAGGGGAATATGCCAATATGGTATTGGAAGAAGCCCCGGTTGGTATCGCTGAGATCCAACGCGCATCAGATGAGGATGTTTTGATTAAGACCATTAAGAAGAGAGTAATCATGAATGCTTGGAGAGATCGCAGTGCTGCTGAGGAGCCATATTATTTGCTGCGAGAACAACTAACAGTTGTAGAAGGCGTTCTGTTGCTGGGCAACCGTTATGTCATTCCCGAAGCGTTACGACGGCAGATACTGCGATTAGCACACGAAGGACACCCAGGTCTAGACGCTTATCTGGACACGCTTAGCAAACAAGTTTTGTGGCCAGGTCTCACAAGGAATACAAAGCTTTTTGGAGAACGATGTGACATTTGCTGGAGGAGACGACACAACTCCGACCAGAACTTACAACCGTCAGAGTTAGAAACAGTATGGAACAAACTGGCAGTAGACTTTGTTTCCATAGAAGGTCATACTCTCTTTTCCATCATCGATTATGGGTCTCGTTACCCAGAGGTGCTTCCCCTACGCTTGACCACAGCCACAGAAGTGATAGAAAGCTCATGGAGGTCTTTGCCAGATTTGGATTGCCATCTATGGTGTCAGATAACGGCCCACAGTTTGTGGCTACAGAAATGGAACAGTTTCTGGAGAAACTAGGCATCCAGCACGTCAAAGCCAGCCCGCGATATCCTCAATTAAACGGCATGGTAGAACGGCTGCAACGTACCTTACGGGAGCGATTACGGGGACTACGACCTTCTATTCCGTTTGCCTGCCGATTGCAACAGGTCCTCATGGACATAAGGAACTCAACAAACAGAATGTTGGGATGCACGCCGGGGGGAGCCTTGTTTAGTAGAATTCTCAACACTCGAGTCCCATCATATAGCCCTCCTGTTATTGTTACCCGGCACATCAGCTTCGGGCAAAAGCAAGAATGACAGAAGACCTAGATGCCCAGAGAGGAGTTCACCCTCTCTCTAAGTTGACAACCGGCACAGTAGCAGTGTTACAGGACGGATGTTCAGATCCAAGCAAACAATGGCGAGTTGTTGAGCAATACGGGCAACAAATAGGAGTGTCTGATGGGAGGCGTATCTTACTAAGAAATTGAAGACATGTAAGAGAATTCCATGCTCCAATGAGCACAGCTGAACAGCATGTACCGGCAACAGCATCACCAGCAGCTATGTCTGAGCCATCTACAAGGAGAAATATGGACATTACAGACACCGCGCCTACTGCAGCAACACTATCACAAGCTTCAGCTTCTACACAGTCAATGCCTCAGGTATCTACAACCCCACCTAATCCCCAGAAGGGACTCCCAGCCGACTCGTGGCCAAATCAGAGACAGTTACAAACTGTGAGAAAAGAAGTAGCACGACGGATTCAGCGTGGGCACAGCCAGCATCACGCTCTATCTACAAGGAAGGAATAGTAACTAGATTCGGGCGACAAGTAAAGTTGACGGACAAAGCCAAAGGTGCGGATGTTTGATTGACATGGGGTATGTTGCATTGCGTTATCTGTTGCGTTGGGTTACTTTATTTGTTTTAGAACAAGGGGGTATTGTAGTAATGCAGTAAGGACTACGAGGACTATGTGCATGAGTAGAGAGACAGAGATTGGAGCGGTTGCGCGGGCTATAGCTGGAGAGTATAGAATACAGATCTCCACAATCTGATAGGTCTTTTGAGTCAGAGGTAGCTGGACGAAGGCAAGTAACAGTGACGTACTACCACCAAACAGAAAGAGGTGCGCACTCAGACGACTACAACACACACGATGTAATTATCTAGCGACCTCTCTCAGTATCGAGGTTTTCTCTTTTCTATACCATTCAAATGCACGTTACGTCGTGACCGCAATCGCTTACCACACACAGGCTTAGCCTCGTACCAGACCCTCTCGCGCGATCGTGCCCGGTTCCCGTATAACACGACAACGCCGGAGAGGGTCTGGGATCATTCCGTCTACCTTCGTCACCTAATGTCACCCTACGTCATCTAAGTGTCACCACGTCACTAATTTCAACACTTTCATGTTCTTATTTAATTATGAATTCATCATTCCATCTATTTCTGGTAGCTGTGATATCCGATTGCATACATTCATTGTTTACATTTCGTTCCTGTAGCTGCATGGGGAGAGATTCATTTTACTGCATGGAAAGAGATTCATTCACAGTTCGATTTACGTTATCTGAAGCTGTAAGGTCCAATGTGATTCGATCAGCAGTCTAGGTAGATTGGACTAGGGATGCACTAGGCGCCGCTCTATTACTGTGCTAGGTTACGAGAACAATACGAATTGTAAAGCTCGTGTATGATTCGGGAACATTTGGAGCCTGGCAGCGCGTGCCGTCAGACACGGTGTTGACTATATAGGACTCCCGCTCTCTAGAGTCTCTTAGAGATGAAGTCCTCTCTCTCAGAGAGGTTGGCAAATACGTACAGCTTGCATTGAGGCATGATACTAGAAACAAGTAGAGTACGAATGGAAAGGCAAGTCGGTTGCAAGACGTTCTGTGTGACACATAAGAATAACCAAAAGACTAGTCGTATTAGAATTCTGAGGCTTGGTGACATACGAGCTAATTTGATCATTTAATAGCATAAACGGTAGGCAAGATGATCCCAGACCATCTCCGGCGTTGTCGTGTTATACGGGCCGGAACCGGGCACGACGGCGTAAGATGGTCTGGTACGTTGCTGCACAGGCTTTTAACGACAACAAACTGTTTAGTAAATTCTTCTTAGTTTGCAACTTTACCAACAGAAACGTGAAACTAATCAAAGAAACTTCGTAGATACTATGTTGATACTACAGATTACCTATTATTAGCTGTTACTGTAATCCAAGTCCATGTCGATTACTACAGTTTTCATATCAACGTCCCGTTCACTTTTCTCTTCATTCTCAAGCAGATTTGAAGACATTGCTCTACGTGGAAAATTTATCAAGAATACTCTTAGTACAGCACCACGGTCGATAAGCAAATGTGTATCGCAAACTATTGAAGTCTGATATCGCAAACCATTAGTAAAGTTGACGAAGACAACGTATCATTTGCTAATTCACATTCAGTACAGTACTGGTGTCTATAGATCGTGGCAGGCACCATCTTCAAAAGCGCCCTATACATATCATCTAGACAGCGCCTCGCCTTGCTTAATACAGTAGATTGCGTCATGCAGTAATAAATTTTTGCCTTCCAGAATTCGTGTTTTAATTGAATCGCCTCATCATTGTAATATTGCAGCTATCTAACCTTTTCAGCTGAGTGACCACATCCAAGTGAAACTTGTTTTCTATATATATCAGAGCTATAACCTCACCTTTGCTACACACACAAAGCCTCTCCAGACGGCTCTGAGTATAACCACATGCATAGATAGAGTCGCACGTAGCCACTCAGGGGCGGCGGAGCGAGTTGAAAGTTGAGGGGGCTGAATTTTAGTCACGTGGCCAAGTTGCCTTGGAGCCCCGGCCTGCATTGAAGCGCGTAATATATGTAGCGGTCTATTCTTTAACGAAAGGGTAAACATTACAGAAAGCAGAAATTCTACAGCATAAAGTTGATAAAGTTGGGGGGGCTCTAGCCCCCCCAGCCCCCCCGGCTCCGCCGCCCCTGCCACTGATCTAAACCACTGGTCTGACCGTCATCAAACAGCACCCTGATGGATAGTCTGTTACAATTACTAACACTTTTCCAAACTAGGTTCCAAAGCAGCTTCTTCTGGATCTTCGGTCTTTTCCAGAAAATCACATAATCATTTACTGCTTTACTAAATTAAAACACTTGTAACCAGTACAAGTTGAATTTATTTAAAAAGTACTAAAACGTAACTTCTAAAATGTGTCACGTGACTGCTCAACTCTTAAATTTCTATCAATGGCTAATTATCTACGTCTAATAATATTATAGTGAATAAAGAATACAAGCTAAAAACCTATTTAATTAAGAAAATAGAACATATTAGTAACGCTTTAGACTTTCTATAAACTTTTCATTCCTTCCTCCTGCTGTAACGAGTTCTCCATTCCGAGTTGATATCGTGGCATGTAGCCACCGTTTGTGTATCATAGATGGAAGAGGAAGCCATTTTGTAAATCTCTCATGATACAATTCAACCACATGAAAAGGAAACGAAACAGACGTTTGTTGTGTCAGTCCTCCGGTCACCGCCAATTTGTTACTGACTGCTGTCAACGTACAGCCATAGTTACTTGTCGAAGGGATTGTTCTTCATCCTTCTGTACGAACGTACGTCTGCGCAGTTGACAGTATTACAACTGTGAACTACATCAGTCCATCCTTCCCCTACATTATATAATGTGTTGTCTATCATAGCAGAAAAACAGTCACAACGTTTAGTGTGCATGTCATTCATCCTAGACAAATGTATGATGTGTAGGTCACACACACATGCTGTGTTCAGTCGCTCCCCTAGTAGGCACGTAGCCAGTCTTCAGCGTAATACACCAAAATGGACCAATGACGTCACATGTTACTTTTTAGCCTTTGGAATTATATATATTTACTAGCTGATTAGCCCATTCTTCGCCTGGGCAACTTACGTTAATTAACACAATTTTCCGCGTATATATAATTAGGGCATCATACAATTCGCTTAGTGGGCGAAGAAAACACAAAATACCGGATAACATGGAGCCCTGACAGGCTGTCTGGGTGACCAAGTATTCGCTTGCAGCTGTTATTTAGAAGAAGCTTTTGCGAACAGTCGACGGGCACATGTGCTGTGCTTTAAGCTGGCCAGCAGCTTCGTCGTCATTTTCCTGTTGCAATGTCGAATAACAACATATAGATGCAGACTGAGAGGACCTGCGAACGACACCATGCAGTTGCTATTTCAAAGTAGGTGAAGTGCAAAAATTGCTGAGTTTGCGAGCGCACGAGGATCAAACGTTTTGTGACTTTACAACCTACAGACAAACGCCAGCACAAAGCAAAGTACAAGAAACCAGTCACCGCCACGCAAGGGCACTAGTTGCTTTTAGTAGTAGAAAAGATCGCCTGCTGTAGGAGTGAAATAGAGCAGATAGCCGTTTGCGACCACACTTATTTACGATATCGAACAAACAATCATATATACATACGGCTTCGTCCATGGAGCACTTTCCGTAGATATATAGACACTACAATTAATCAAAAACATATTCTAGAGAAATGACGAAAAATGTAGGGATTGCATGAAAACTATAGAGAGAATTGACATAATAGGAGCGCATACAAAGTTAGAGGCGCGTTTTGCGTACTATACGCGCCAGTATATATATATATATATATATATATATATATATATATATATATATATATATATATATACATTGGATCGAAAGCGGACCTTCACGGCTGAGCGGGCGGTTCGTCCGAGCCCACCGAACCCCCCCCCCCCAGCCTACGGGCCTGCCCTAGCCATATTCTACCACCCAGCACGTCAGTACGTGAGTTGTCACGAACAGCAACAGATACATAATACAACTGTAGTTCCTCTGGTAGAACCGTGACAAAACGCCATTTGTCGTCTTCGTTCAAATGAAATTGTTCAATTACAACTCGATTCTTCTCTCTATCATACAAGCACACTAGACACACATCCAGATGACATACTACATTCTGGATGTCACCATGTTTTCTGCTAAACGTGTCCCACTTATCGCCAGTATCGGTGAGGTCATGCATGTTACCATTGCCACCTGCTAACACCAGTCTACTTTGAATCTCTCCCATACTACCATAGGACCAACTGACACTAGGAATGTGTACATTCCACTCTGCCCATGTTGGAGGACTGTTATTGATCTGGAATCAACATGTTCCAAAAATAAAAAATTATATATGCAAACAATGAATAGAAATTATGTACGTATGTCTGTACACGTAATGATGTATAACGTCAGTACATTGTAACATGTACCTGTGATGTGGCATAGAGTTATTACGCACAATTTTAAGTCCACTCAGTCTAGTAGCAAGCTAATCGGTATTTACATATTAAACAATTTTATAAAATAATTGGTACCTATCATAGTCGTTTATGCATAGAGGAAATGTAGAGCGCTCTTGACTTTTACTCAGCGAAAGCTTTTAAAAATCTAAAAGTCATACTAATTAATTAACTTGTTGTTGTCATTTTGCACCCACCTTGTATTACCTACTTAATTAACCCAACGGTTTGACTAATACCGGCATTACACTAGACTATTTGACTCAAGCCAAATTGGCTCGAGCCTGGCTCGTGCTAATTTTGCATGACTGGTGGCGTGTTTAGACTTTCCGGGCTAACTGGGTGTGGTGGTTCGTTTGGCATGCTTTGCACAAGCGCATGAAGAAGACGTTACTGTTTTTATTTCTAATCTTATTTTGTCGTTTCCGGCGCAAAACCTTTCTAAAAATTCTTTGACATGTTCATCAAAGTCTTCAAGGTTGCGAATACGGGACGAAAAGTACGGAAAGACACAGAGAGAAATATACTATATGTATTGTTGCCCAGGAACACGAACATGTGTAACACGTAGTTAGACTTAGCTCGAGCCTGCATGGCCTGTGGTTTAGCTTGGACTAATTTAGCACGGCTAAATGCACTTAGCTCGGGCCAACGTCGTTTACAAGGGCCAAATAAGCACGGACCAGCTTGGTTCGAGTCAAATCGTCTTGTGTAAAGCCGGTCTAGGAGTGCTAATTTGGCACATAGAAAGGCTCATCTAAACAGGTAGTTTCTTTTGTGACCAATCTAAACCATATCTTTTGTTACTTGAACAGTGATTAGAACCAAATAGAGGCGTTAAATAATTGCCTAAACCCAACAATCTCTCAAATAAGACTGTTTTGAGAACTAGCCTTCCTAAGAAACTCCTGAACTGCTGGTTGTCTGCTTGTTCTTCTCCTGGGAAAGACGACTGGCTGGACACTCAAGCCTAGTCCTGCACATGTATACGTACAAATGGTTGTGTGTGAAACAGATGCACTTCAGGTTTTGTCCATAACTTTGTTAATTAATTAACGGTCACCAGATAAAGTTAAGTTGACTAAAAGTTAATGTCTGTGGTGTAGGCCAAACGGAAAATTGAATCAGTAGAACTCTAGAGAGGGAAGCACGTAAACATTTTTTGGTCTGTAAATAATATTTACATAATTTGTCATAAGCTTGCTAAACACTTTGGTTCCTTCTTTTTAATTCTAATTTACATTTTGCAAAATTATATACCCTTAATACATATAAAATTATTCAGATTATCATTTTTAAGATTTCTATTAATTAATTATAATATATAGTAGTTCGACATAGACATCAGTTTGATTAAATATTACCTAAAGTTTGTGGTTTTTAGGAGACATGCATAACGGCCACTTTCTTTCCAACCTCAAAATCCTTGGCATATGACGCTCAAAAAGCCCAAGTATACCCAATAGAAAATCGATGTGAAAGTTTATCAGCTATATAACAACACCACAGTTTGCATTACATGCCAACCGTCCCGGGATTCCCTGGATTGTCCTAGGACTTAGCCCTCCGTCCCGGCGTCCACGGTCAGGACACAAATGTCAGGGATCGATTTCCCGGGATCGATTTCCTTGAACAGGTCGACGAATACAAACGAGGAAGACGACGGCGAAGTCGAAGTCATAAACAAGTTCCGTCCAAATATTTCGACTTGTTTTCGGGCCTGTGTTCTAGTATAGTGACTTCGGTTTTCTACAGCACATGTAGTTACAATACGCGCGATTATCGATTATCGATAGCCTCGCAAGCCAGGCTCTTCCGCGCAGTCGCTGAGCTAACCGCACGTGAATCACACGAGGAGGAGGAGCTTTTACCGGAATTGCTCCAGCGCGAGAAGAGCCTGGTCGCTTTCGAGAACGTCATAGTGACGTGGGACCCCCGATCGGATTTCATAGCTTGATAAAGCTAATTCGATTTCCTAAAGAGCTCGTTTATGTAATTGCGCTGATACACGAAGCAGAGAGGTAGCCCTCCGCGGAGAGCGCGTGAACACGAAATCCAGTGAAGCCGTTGATGGACGAAGTGCTGGTGAATAATGAGCGTAGGAATGGCCTACATGGGACTGGTCCGCTGAACCTACACTCTCCAGCAACGTTTCGTTCTACTGAACTCATCTGCAGGTTTGCGCGAATTGAAACAGACGTAGAACTATTCACCACTCCTGCGCGTCTACTCTGACATCTATAGTCTGTGGGGGAAATGGTGTGAGAACTGCCGGCCCAGTTTCACTCAACGGTTCATGAAAACAGTGGCCTAGAGCTTGTTGCAATTGACCTCTCCGCGTGTATTGCTAACACAGTCTATGTGACGGTACTTTCCACTCAGCAAGCAACACTTTTGTACGATATTGACCTCCTCACGGTGAACTGGAAACATCTAGGCATGGGAAAACAGCAGTGCAGTGGACCTACCATGTTCAGGAAGTGTAGAGTTGACTCGTAGTTGCACGTGTACACGTACGACTTGTTTCAATGCACGGTTTCTGACTGCTACATATATACACTAACCGCGTACAATGAGTTCATTTCTCAAACTACCGCGCTGCAGATCTAGATTCGGCGGTGTGCTGTTGGCGAAACTGAATGCTGAAAAGGAGTCGTGACACTGCAGAATATTACATGGCTGAGCTGTCTGCATACGTACTAGAAGCGAACGATGATGTCAACTACGTACTTCGTGCAAAACAAGCAACTGCGTGAAGCGATGTCGCATGTTCTCAACTTTCATACCTACATGCTTACCTAATAGGATTAGCTTTATCAAGCTATGAAATCGGATCGGGGGTCCCACGTCACTATGACGTTCTCGAAAGCGACCAGGCTCTTCTCGCGCTGGAGCAATTCCGGTAAAAGCTCCTCCTCCTCGTGTGATTCACGTGCGGTTAGCTCAGCGACTGCGCGGAAGAGCCTGGCTTGCGAGGCTAGATTATCGATAAGAACTGCGAGGTCGTTACTTCTGCGCGTGCGTCATGCGGGTGCGTGGTAGTTAGTACGTCGTGTCCCAGGAATGTACGCTAAATCCAGGGAATTTGGGCGTCCGAGTCCCGCGGTTTCAAGTCCAGACGTTGACAGGTATGTTTGCATATTGGCAATCCGGATAGTGGCAGACATACTACAAGTCTTGCGTTGTATTTCATCGCATAATGTAATTCTTAGAGACAATCGACTGACGGCATTAGGTAAATTCAGAGTAATTATGGTATACGCATATAGTTTAGACTGTATACTTCTACACATTGTCAAACCGTCTCTATAGTTCACTGAAACAGAACAGTCAATAGTAACTAACATGAATCAATGGAAACGGACATTATAAACTATATGTATGTGTATGTATGTATTTATGTATGTATGTATGTATGTATATATATATATATAGCAGTCATCAGAACGTCAGGTACTTTCGAACAACTCATTGTTATCTCTCAGCACTTTCTTCACCCACGGTGTTTCTTCTGTCAATGTTCCATCATATAGATTTGTTTTGATCTTCATTGCCGTTGCTTCTACAGATCGTTGATCATCAGGCAGTCTGCACCTTCGCTCACGTTCACGTCGCACACAGAGTCCTTGATGATTCACAATGCGAACTTGACATTCCTCAGCCGTTAGTTGAATTGACTTACTCTGTGGCAGCCAGAATGCCAAGGCAACATGTTCATAGTACTGTTTGCGATAGTTTCTATAGTTACCATTGCAATGAAAATAGAGACTATCTGTTGAAGACCTCATTCTCACGCTACTTGGAGAGGCTTGGAGAGGCCCGTAGATGGTGGAAACGTTGGAGAAACCAAGTATGTTGTCCTGCCTTGATGCTATGAATCATGATCATGAAGAGATTGAGACGGACGACAGGGACTTCCTGCGATACTCTGGAGCAAAGTTTATTCTGAGAATGAAATATGGCCTCTGTTTTAGCCAACAGGCTTGTGATGAAATGATATCTGGGGTTACAGAGTTGTTTAGTGGTATTGTGTCTCACTTGCACCAGTCTGTAAAAAACATTTGTAGTACTGCTGAAGACAGAGGCAATTTGCTAGACTGCATTGATGATCTTTTTCGTGTTGAGTCAAACTTCAATCCATTCCTTGGATTGTCTAGCAGGCACCACCAGCTGACCTACTTCAAAGAGAAATTTAATCTATTAGTAAGTTTTCTTAATTACAATGATCGTTATGTTGATCTTACTTGTATACTATCAGCAAGGTTAATTAATTAAGTAGGTGACTTTAATGGACTGTTGATTTTAGCAATTTCAGGAATGTGTGTTGTAGGAACCAACAGAAAGGAAGCTTGGACAGAGCGTTGTTCGAAAATATCAGAATTGTTCATCTAAGTTGGTACCCCAAGGTGATTACTGTTATGATGTTGATTTGCTAAAGTCAGTTGAAGCATTGCTACAAATTGATTCGGTGATAGAACAGGTATGTTGTCTACCATTACTATAGCAATTAATTTAAAAGATTTACAACATTTTTGTGCATGACTGATTTTAGGTTTGTGCATCAACTTCATTATTCTTTCTTACTCTCAGTCTATCATGACACTGATACTGTATTTGGTATCTAGGAGCTTGTTCACACCGTTATGTCAACTATGATTAGGCCATTATTTGCACACAAAGGTTCACATGGCTAACTATTTTAGTAAAGTCCACTAATTCAATTCTTATCGTACTTTTTATGACTTAACTTTTTAGAACTTCATATGAATGACATTACATTATTCATTATTAGGACCAGTGTGATTGATTGGGCTAGTGTACCAAACAGGAGAAAATAATCATGATTAGGCCTGGTATGAACACGGCCTAAGTCTTCTTGTGTAGTATTTAATTATAGGACACTTTCACACTACACTATACATGTAGCACTTTGTTATTGTCAGCAGTCTGAAGATGAAGGAATAACAACAAAATATATGTATTTTACCTTCGAGAAGGACGCCTTTAAGTTTATATTTTGTTAATATTTTTTGTAAGTGGTAATTAATGTGTCTTGTGAAATTAATGCTGTATCTTCTAAATGGTTCTGACTGTGTACCATTATATTTTTATATAGATTGAGAATCCTCATTATTGTCAAGGTAATCTAATGGCTGATATGTGTGATGGACAGGCATTCGCAACTCATCCATTGTACAGTCTTGACCATCAAGCTTTGCAAATCGTACTTTATGACGACCTGGAAATTTGCAACCCTTTGGGTCCTAGCGTCAAGAAACACAAACTTGGTAAGAATTTAATTATTACTTTATGGATGTTACTTTTCGTGATTTTAATATCCATATAGGAGCATTTTACTACACTCTTGGAATTTTACGACCTAGAAATTGTTCTTTATTGATACTATCCAGTTGTTGGCTCTTGCAAAAACATCTGTCATTCAGCAGCATTGGATTGATGTAATACTGGAGCCATTTATGACATCTATTAAACAACTTGAAGAGGTAAGATCTTTCTGAAATATGGTTGGTCTTCATACAAATTATGAGTACTAATATTTATTACATAGGTGGTAGGGATCTGGTGTGTATAGGGGTGAATCCTTGAAGGATTCTTACTGAGATAATGGACATGGCTGCAGGCCAGGTATAATATCTAGGTGATAATCCTGCAAGCCTGAGGGTCTCATCACACCAGATACTATTACCACTCATGTCATAATTGATTTATAACATATCAGGTGACCACTAGGTAAAGCCTCATTGGATTTTATAATTGGTGCTAGATTCAAATCTTGTTATTACACTTCGATTGAGGTGTTGATGGATTTAACCACTTTTCTATGGATTTAGCCTAGCAGCGACTATGCATTGTGTTTTTAATCACTAGCAGTAACACTTTCTACTAGCGCAGGGCCTTGTTGGTAACCAAGTGATTCGTCACAAGACACTGAACAATTTGCTGAAGACAAATTGCGTTGAAGCTAGACTTAGATTACATAAGAAGACAGAGCATGTGTTAAGGCCTTTTAGACAGGATTGGTATAGCACATGCAGTAGACCAATCAGCACACGTAATGGTCACATGATATGTTATACTGTATTGTTGTGTAGTAAAGCCAAATTGAATAGAAGCCTGTCTCAAATAGAGTCGAATTTTTGATGTCGTGTCTGACACAATACCCTCTTGAATAGAAGCCAAGGCTTATACATGGCAAATCATATGCATTTTGCAATACCAGACATTGTTCAGTTCAAATTTGGGTGCCAGTTACATTTGATTGTGAAACTGGTGGAATAAAAAAGCACTAGAAATAACAAACTGTATTTGCATAAAAGCCTGTCTTGAATTACAGCCTGCCCTGAATAAAAACCACCTAGAAAACTCGGTTTGTGCTGAGATAATACGCAACAATACTCATAGACCAATCAGTGCACGTAAAGGTCACTTGATAATCATAGAAAGGTGGCTGGATCCAACAACACCCCAATCCATGTATAATAACGAGATTTGATTCTTGTGCCAATTAATGTAGTGCATCAGCCTTAATTTCGCACAGTTGAGGTTTCAGACAAAGCCCAGAGAACTACGTCCTACAACCCAACTCTACGTGCCATCAACTCCTTGTGTAATGTTTCAATCACTCCAGTTCAAGAGATAGAAAGAATTAAGTCAGCTTTGCCTTTGGTGATCGAATTAGAGCCTCAAAGTCCTCGTAGTTCCTGAGGGGTTGAAATGACCCATTTTACAAAGCGATGAACCGTGCGTGCTCTGGTAGAACCGTGCACCGTTAATCACCATTAATTTGTGTATTTTTTAATGTATGTACTAATAAGAGATTAAAATATTGCTGAAAGCAGACAAGGCTATTGTTTGTTAATCAGACAATTTATTTCATTATTAGTAGGGACACGATTTCTTAGTAAGAGGCAACATTAGGAATATGAAGGGCACATTGCTGCTAGTGTCCGTGGACAACCTTGCTACTCATGCGATAGGAGGATACAAAGCACTTCATGCAGCGCTGAGAAAATGCAAGCACTGCTTAGCAACCAATCCTGATATGTCAACAAGAGTAATACCACGACATCAAGCATCTCACGACTACAACGTAGTTATTAGATTGTTTGTTCTTAGTTTACAGCAGAGAGTTTAGTCAGATGAACTCGTGAAGCACACAGACGTTATGTTGAAGCTCTGGCAGTGCCTAATCCAGACCATATATCAACTACGTATGGTATTGTACGAGACTCAATCCTTAACAAGTGCTACTGCAGTTTAGGTTTGCTTGAGTATTTGCTTATTTTGTTTACTCGTATTAGATCAGCATACTTTCATGTGGTTGATGGATTGGCACCTGATGTTCTTCATGATGTTCTTGAAGGGCTCCTTCAGTATGAAGTTGAGCTGCTTTTGCGTTTTCTTATCTATGAAGATCACTTATGCACACTGCACCAGCTAAATCAGAGGCTAGAAATGTTTAACTATGGCTAACACATGTGTAAAAACAGGCCATCATCTATATCAGACACCCGTCTCCAATCCAGGGAAGCAACCTTTTAGGTCAATCAGGTGAATGTACTGCTTTTTAAAAAATATCGTTTTTAGTTTTGATAAAGAATTTAAGTGTTGTAAACATGTTGTATCTATATATATAAAGGAGCGGTGTCTGTCTGTCTGTCTGTGTGTCTGTCTGTTGGAGCATTTCTCAAAAACAGCGAGTCCAATCTCGGCCGAATTTGGCTCACGCACGCCGAATTCATTCGGTCGAAAGTGAGACTGTGGTCATTTTCCTGACTTCTTCCACGACTACGCCATTTCCTGCCGATTGCACTCGCTTCTGTTTGCGTGTGAATGTCTCCGGAACGGCGTATTGGATCTCCACCGAATTTAGGCTGCCCGTTCCCGACGTCGGACGGTACACGCTGAGCGTGTCGTTTATTGCGGGCGACACTGGGAAATGGAAGATATTTTTGCTGATATCCGGGTCTTGAAAAAATACGCCCACAGTCATTTGCCAGTCTACGACTGTTGAAGAGCTGCCGTGTTTAATGCACCTGTTCCCCGAAACGCCAGCAACGTCTTTGAAGAGACGACATTCAGTGGGACTGTCGAAATGACGAGAGTCGGTACGAGTCGTGACTTTGTTAGGTACGGGCAACGGATTATTCGGGTGAGTACTGCATGTGACTTCCAGTTCTGCATCTGATGGATTCGTCTAACTGCACGTGACTTCATTTCGGACAGCGCAATATCCGGGAGCACAATATCTGGGATTGCTATACGATTGCAAGTGTATATGCGACATTTTTATTTACTGCAATCATTCATGGCCAACATCACCTATGATACCATCAAACGCATTTTTAGATACTTTCTGGTATAATCTCTACCTATAAAGGCGACCTGTCTCTCCTCCACTTCCGTGTTGTATTGGCTCTATGACAAACATGTGTGTCAACTGCGGCGCTATGAAGTGGAAAGGAGAAGCACCTGGCATGTGTTGTCCCCCGGGCGAAGCCAGGCATTGGAGCTTGTATGTAATATGTGCATATTTTGGTGCATGTGAAAGTAGAATGTTCTTGTCTGTTATTATGTTGCACGGTGTACCAATTGATTAGTTTCATGAATTGTTATTAACATTTATAATTTGTGATTTTGGTATGTCTTTACTTGGTAGCTACAAAGATGTGCTGTCTTGGTCTTATTTCGCCTCTTATATTTTGAGAGTGGGTCCCTGAAGACCATCTGCAATACAGGACATTCTTACTGCTAAGAAAGATTCTGGACATTACAATGGCCCCTGTTACCAGTCTAGAGAAAATAATGTATCTTCGAGAAATAATTGATGAGTATCATCAAATGTTCCGGGAATCATATCCTACAGCTTCAATTATTCCTAAGATGCATTACATTATTCATATTCCTCAATGGATGATAAGGCGAACTGCTGTTTATTCACTAAATAAACTGAGATAGTGGAATGTTTGTGAAATTACTAGGTTTGGCCCAGTTGTACGTTTGTGGACAATGCGGTTTGAAGGGCGACATAAGCTATTCAAGCTCCTCAGCTCTGCAATGTCAAACTTTATTAATGTGCCAAAGTCTTTGGCAAGTCTTTGGCACACAGATACCAGCAGTATTAATGCTATCATCATTTAAACAAAGACAGCTACTTTAGAGAGATGCCGTTTTTGGACAAAGTACTTCTTTATTAGTATATGTGGTCGCTTATTGAGACCATTTTTATTCTTTGTCACAGCAAATTGAAAGTGTGTTCAAGAACTAGCTTACAAGAATGAACTGAATGCAAGAATTCCAGAGCTACCAGATCATTTTGTGGAAACGTATGTGTAACATAAAGATTGACGGGTTTTGTGTTTTTTGATTTTCTTAGAATATGTCATGTGACCTTTAGGCATGCTGATTGGTTCATATGATGACTTCTATAGGGTTGTATAGAGACCTCTCCTCTGTGATAGAGACAGTGGTCAAGAGCAACCTTCCAACAAACAACTTACTCAATTATTTCTGTAACATACATCAACAAACAGGTCACTATCATTTACATCATTTACATTATTTACATTTACATTACATTTACATTGACAAGGTGGTCTACACCAATCTACAATTCACCAATCATGTTACTGCTGCGGGTCACATGACATATTCTAAAGCAATTAGAGCAAGCTTGTAATGGGATCCATCATAATGGGGGATGACCCTGAATCACTCAGGCTTATCAACTTGATAGACTTTGCCTTCCCCTTGGTCAATTATTTCATTGATAAGACCTCAGGCTCTGTGTCACTAACATTGATGGATCCCTGCAATATGCTCCAACTATTACTTGTATTCAATTTATTTATATTTAATAGTTATAACAAGGGTGATAGAGATCTTGTGTGTATAGAGAGGAAGCCTTGAAAGCTTATCATCAAGGTAATTGACCAAGATATAGGGAAGGTCCAATTATGAAGGTGATAAGCCAGCAATGCCCCCTTTCTCCAGATCCATTACCATCCATGTTATAATAGACAAATCAGGTGACTGCTAGGTAAAACCTCATTGAGTAGTTTGATTGGCACTAGATTCAAATCTCGTTATTACACATGGATTGAGGTGTTGTTGGATCTAGTCAACTTTCTAAATTTAGGAATTGTAGCTACAACATGCTGAACACAAAAGTGCGCTAAGCTAGACTACCTAAGAAAAGCATGCATTGAGACCTTATAGACAAGATTGATTTTATGTAATGAGTGATGCAACAGTTGGTTCATTGTTGTGTTTGCCAAGAGACTCAAGTATGAGATTGCTGTATGTTGTCCTCGATAAATACTTGCCGTATACAGCTGCAAGCTGTTCAATAAATGGTGTGTTGATTACTCTTGAGGTGTTATCAACAACACTGATATAGGACCTGCAATAGACATGTAAACGTCACGTGATATGTTGTAATAGATATTTGTTGTTTATGAATTAGAGACCAATTATGTCTGTACTCTTGCTTGTAAATCCCCAGACTGATATAGAACCGACCAGCTCAATTGCAAGAAGGCCAACTGAGTGTAATCCTAATTAAAGTCAGATTAGATTGATCATGAAACTTTTTTTGATCTAAATTTGAAAGCTGTTAGAAGTGCAGCAACAGCTAGCAATAGCAGACAGCACTAGTAGGCATTACTTGATTAGCATGTGAAGTGGGTATGCCTGTAGTTCGCTGGTGGTTAGGCAAGTGAACACAAACAAGAGAGGATGGGCGATGGCAGGCACCTGAACAAGCTGTAATAGTAAATATTTGTTGCATGAATTAGTTATTTTATCATCTATCATCCTATACCATGAACTGGAAGTTGATGCCATGTAGTGTCTGACGAAAGTGGACTTTTCGAAAATTGGTCGTGCGGAGTGCAGCCTATGCTACTGAACCACAAGTTTATTCTTTAGCTGATAGGTAGACAATTATGTTGGTGATCTAATATGAGCATTTGACATTTATTGTCTTGTACTTGCTTATTGTGTTATTTTCTTTTTGTGGTCATTGTGTTCCTCCTTGTTAAACCACACAATTCAATTCCAATAGGTTGAATTATATAATTTTTAAATGGGCAGGACGAAAATGTGTTCTAGGGATGCTTATTGCCTAATGGGTCATATCCGGTTATATATATATATTTTTCCGGTTAAAACTATTTTGTTGATATTACACAAAGTTCCAGAGGGGACTTGTTCAACCTTTCTAACATTACATTGCCAAACACAAATTTGACGAAAGTTCATGCAAGTTCATGTATGCTTTACTAATCAAATTACTACCCAACACTGGCATTTTCTTGCTATGACCTTCAATTTTCCAGACTTCAAGTAGACCAATTTCCAACAGTTTCTACAACCTGGAGATAAAACAGTCCGCGACAGGAGCTGGCGTCATCATGCTGTGTGGTTTTTTCAAAATTACAGGCACACATAGACACTTGTAGAATTTGTACTGCCTTTGTAATTGTATAATTTATTGCCTATTTGTATGTATGCACATTAGATTTACATGATGCTTTTTATGCTTTCTTCTAGAACTTCTACAGCAGAGATATTGGGTACAGTGTACAAGAGACTGAGCTGTGTATTGATTGGCTATTATTGCGATTTACCTTTATTTGGACAAGTACAAGATATTGTAATGATTGAGAATTCACGCATACAACTTGTGGTTCAAGTCCTGAGTACTTGTTGTTTCAATGATCACTACTACAGTTATGAAGTTGCAGCAATATCCCATCTCCAATAAAGAGTAATTTTACCGACTGAGCTCAAGGATTTTCAGGCTCTACATATTCGACAAGTAGCATCAGAACTGAGTACTGTTAATCTAATAACGCCAAAATATAACATAGATTTATGAATACAGAGACAGTCTACGCATCGTTTGTTATTCAGTAGAGTAAATTTGCTATTTTGACTTCAGTTTGTGTCAGATAAAATTTAGAGATGGCCTTATTTCTCATCTTGCCGTACACATTGTGGCTAAATTTTGCAAAAAGCAATATTGTTCATATCTAACCACTTCACTCATGACCATGCCAAATGAAAATATAGCAGATGATTCTGACTGTTTCATTTTACCCTTAACAACTTCCGGAGCAATTTGTTTATATCTCCTCATAAACTGTTCTTGTTTGCATTTATCAACATGAAGATAAGTAGCATTTTCTAATGTACAGGCTTTCCCAAAGTCAACTATAACTGGTGACAATTGACCATCATGTTGCCTCTCAATCACAATGTTATCTGCTTTCAAGTCATTGTGCAGAATTCTTCTTCCATGCAAATACTCAAGAGCATCACACACCACATACAACATGTGAGTGAGGTCATCTGATGTGATAATCTCTTTAGACCCTTCTAGATGCAACAATCGCCTTAAAGTGCAGGGAATGTGTGTAGTGATTTCTTTAAGAAGACCGTGAAATTGCATTACAGTAAGGAATGGCTTCCGTTCAATGCGCACACCAAACACATGAGGGAGTGCAGGGTGAGCCAGAGACGTCATCAAAGTTGCCTCCTCCTCGACCTCTTTCTGACTCACAGTGGGTATCTCCAATGATCTAACAGCAACAGGAACACTTCGATACTTGCTCAGGTAGCACTTACTGAAAGTGCCTGAACTTCAATCATTCCACTGCTTGTTGGATCGTTGATATCTTTCCTGTTAATCTTAGGAACTTCTATTGGAACTTTAGCCATTCTACCCCTTCGTGCAATCTTTGTTTCAATCTTTTTCTTCAACTCAGGATACATCTCTGCTAACTCCTTAGACTTTCTCTTTTCTTCAAAAGCTTTGTGCTCAGCCTCTTCCTTCAGCCTTTTCTCTTTCTGGAGAGCTTTTAAAAAATCTTGACTTTCTACCACAGTTTTCTTTTTTCTCTGTCTTTTTCTCCACCTTGATCTCTGCGCCTTTCTCTCCTCTGGTGTGTTTCCGCCAACTCGGTTTCATTGTTGGATTTGAAACCTAGCATGCATGGGTTTAAAGCAAAATAAATTGCTGATCAGCAACGAACAAATATTTTGCAACTCCACATATGTCATATGTTCTAACCTCTTCCATATTCCGTAGATGCAGTGAACTGTAACTAGAACTAGATGTGTGCGTGGTTGTCTCCTAGATAACATGAATGTATGGCTGTGAGATGATACAGTCTAGATAATGACACTATTTGAGTGCTATTGAAGCACCCTGCAGAGTAAATCTGCAAACCTCGATTAGGTGTAAAAGTTTACACCCTGGTGTAAAACAAATTTTAA
Source organism: Corticium candelabrum (assembly GCF_963422355.1). NCBI lineage: Eukaryota > Metazoa > Porifera > Homoscleromorpha > Homosclerophorida > Plakinidae > Corticium > Corticium candelabrum. The sequence goes on from NC_085099.1 coordinate 4,763,412, forward strand.
CACTCTACAGTGTATCTAAAGCACTTTACTTCTAACAGTGTATGTTTGCATATTTGGCAATCTGGATAGTGGCAGACATACTACGAGTCTTGCGTAGTATTTCATTGCATAATGTAATTTCTGAAGACAACGGACTGACGGCATTAACTAAATTCAGAGTAATTATATGCATATTGTCTAGACTATACTTCAGTCTACCAAACAACCGGGGAAGTTAAGTTTGCGAGATGTCCCGGATAATTGGAGCATCTGTAGGGCGTATCGATAGCTTGCAGCAGAGCCGTGTATATATATATATATATATATATATATATGAGCCGTGTGTGTATGTGTGTGTATATATATATATATATATATATATATGTATACACACACACACACACACACACACACACACACACACACACACACACACACACACACACACACACACACACACACACACACACACACACACACACACACACACACACACACGGCTCTGGCTTGCAGGACAACCTCAAAACATCCGCGCACAGTCTAGTAAGTCTTTGACCTCGGCTCGTCTTACAAGGCAGTGGTGACAACTGATCTATTCTGTTTTTTTGCCTGCTTTCTAACCTTAGAGAGATATAGATACGCTTGCAGGAAGCTGAGCAAAACGATCAGATATGAGGTTTGTCTGCCAGCAGCTTCGACTATTTGTATTTCGCCCAACATATAGAGCGGAGCGAATCCAACCTACTTGGTTCTTGGATGTGCCTGCATTATTGCTTTCTTCAGAACTTCTTGTCAAGGTGGAATCTTCTCTTGTCTGGAGGTGCAGGAGGAGGTCAAAGTGACGATGATCATGGCGGTTTCCGGTCATTTTGACTCCCAATGTAGTCCTACAAGGTTAGTGTTATTGGCATTTGTTGTAAAGCATGTGCAAGACTGTCGTTAGCACATACATTCTGATGAGGAATTGGTTGCGTTGGGGCTTGCTGGGTATGAGTTTTCGTGGGCTAATAATAATACGGACTTTGTTGTGAGCGGTCAAAGTAAGCGACATTCTTTTGCTCCCTACATTTTGCCCAACTGATTTTCGTCTCTTTATCTGCATGAACGCAGAGTAGAAGAGTTGCTTCGGTCGCACGTGCACTTCCCTAAGCCGTCAGGTCCTGACAGCACCATGCAAACTACCGCCGTACCACGGGTATCGAGCAGGACTCATGACAGATAGCAGCCAGATTTGGGCGTGACTTGTGGTGTTAGAGCGGTGCTGCTACGCGCCATCTAGATATTGCAGGTGTTTTCGCGAATTAGTGGACAATATGTGTAAAATACGTGTAGAGGCTCTAACTTGAAGATGTTTAGCCGTGTCATGTGTACACTGCAGTAATACACGTAATACACATGGTGACTTGAAAGCAGTACTTAGATGTACACTATTGTGGTATACAGTGTGTAACACAATAGTAATTACTTAATTAAGTGTATTGCTACGTTACTTGAAAGTATTAACTCTTAATTAACTAAAGTTGTGTAGAAAGATGGTTCAAAATGTCTGAAAAAATAATTTGGCTCATCCCTACTAGCAGTGTTCTCAGATCTCTCTGTGTATGTAGGTGAAACCACAATGGTCAAGAAGTGCCTCTTCCTTGTTGTCACTGGGTGCTAACTGGCAGCTTTCCCTGCTCTCACACAGATCAATATCTCTCCTAAGCTGTGGGCATATGCGTGCTGTAATTACAACTGCGTATCGGACTAGTTTGTTGAAATAGCGGTTTGCGCATACTGTACATGTCTTAGAAATATTCAAGCACAGTAACTGACGTACGTAGCTAGTCTAGGCGGTACGTAGGTACCGTCGACATCCATGTTTGTGTGACTGGTAAATTTTAATTCTTCTAGCACAGAACCTTGGTATCTCTGGAAGCAGTTGGTACGGAGTATTTGCACTTACAAGTTGCAATACTTCTGTGAGGAAGTCTTGTATGTGTCCCCTTCTTGAGTTTGTGGCATAACAACTGAGGCCCCTTGTGCCGGTCAGGTACTGAGGGCTTCTGTTCGACTGGAGCTACAATGTAGGGTAAAGCTCTGCCATGAATGGAATATGTGTGCGTGGTTGAACTTGAGATCTAGCTCGGTTATACGGGTCGCACTGTATGAGTATACGGGACTTGTTTGAACATATATTATAGGGTTGTTTGGTAGACTGACTTCTACACATTGTCAAACCGTCTCTATAGTTCACTGAAACAGAACAGTCAATAGTAACTAACAAGAATCAATGGAAACAGACATTATAAACTATACGTATGTGTATGTATGTATGTATGTATGTATGTATGTATGTATGTATGTATGTATGTATGTATGTATGTATGTATGTATGTATGTATATATACCTTGTCAGCTTCTTCCTGGACAAGAATGCTTTCAATACAACTGACTTAGATGACATCACCAACAGTCCTTATGTCTGCATTCTAGGTGAGAACCACGCTAGGAACATATTGCCCAAGTATCTTGGAAGTGACAGGATCCCACCCAATCTCACAAATGCTTCGCAACGTCAAATCCAATCAAGAATTGATTCTCATCTGTTGTCAAATCTGAAAGAGAGTTTCAGTCTTCGAGATCAAGCACGTACTAATACCATCTCTACACCTCATGCAGGGGCGTGGTTAAGGGCAATCCCTAACCCAAAGCTCGGCCTGGCCATGCTCCGACATGAATATATTTTAGCATGTAGATACTGGCTTGGAATCTCTATCTTTTCTGACAGTCAACAAGCAGCAAGATGTCCATGCGGACATGCCAGGGATTGTTTTGGTGACCATGTCCTTGGCTGTGGGCATGGACCTCTTCGAACAAAACGCCATAATGCAATCAGCGAGGTTATCTGGCATGCACTGCTTGTTGACAACAGAGATTCCAAACAAAAGTGCGGAGGGAAAGCAATAATGGACCTGGTGATGTGTTTCACCCAGATTTCCTGGAGGGCCGTCCCGCATTCTTTGATGTGTCAGTGAGGAATTCTAGGCAACCATCCTATGTCTCCAAGGCAGCCATAAAACCAGATGCCGCAGCAGAAGCTGGTGAAATAGAGAAAGACGAAAAGCATGACAGGGTGGTTACTCAAGCAGGTGGTCATTTCTACCCGCTCATTGTAGAAACTTTAGGACACTGGTCTCCCTCAATTCTAGAGACGCTGAAGACCATAGCCTCAAAAGCTTCATTAATGAACAGCATACCCTTCTCTCAGACATACTCAAATTTGATGGAATAGTTGTCCGTGAGACTGTGGCAGTATAATGCCAAGCTATTATATAGTAGAGTGAACCTGGACTTTGATGACTTGTGGGATTTTCCTGTTACTGTAATGTAGCTATGTTTAAGGACTGGTGGGTAGGGTAGTTTGGGGTAGTCTGGGGCAGTTTGGGGTAGTTTGCATATAAGAAGAATATATATATATATATATATATATATATATATATATATATATATATATATATATATATATATATATATATATGTATAGCAGTCATCAGAACGTCAGACAATTTAGAACAACTCATTGTTATCTGTCAGCACTTTCTTCACCCACGGTGTTTCTTCTTTCAACGTTCCGTCATTTAGATTTGTTTGGATCTTCATTGCCGTTGCTTCTGCAGATCGTTCATCATCAGGTCTGCACCTGCGCTCACCTTCACGTCGCACGCAGATTCCTTCGTGATTCACAATGCGAACTTGACATTTCTCAGCCGGTAGTTGAATTGACTTACTCTGTGGCAGCCAGAATGCCAAGGCAACATGTTGATAGTACTGTTTGCGAAAGTTTCTTTGTCTACCATTGCAATAAAAATTGAGATGATCCGTGGAAGACCTCATTTTTACCGTACTTGATGGTAAACCTCGCCTTTGGTCGTATTGCACAGAGAACTGCTGGTACTCATGACACTCTGGAGGAATCATAAGCAAGTCTGGCCACGCTGCAGTCTTGTATTCTGGTGTAGCAACAATAACGTTGTGTTGTACTTCAAACTGGTACGCTAGAGTGCCACCATTCATGAATAAGAGTTGATCTATCGACACTTTCATGCACTTAGCGTAGGCTGCCATCATGTCATCAAAAGTTACTTTGCAGCAATACTGCCCATAGCGAGAAGTACAAGAAAACATACCAGAATTGCCAAACCCGGCGACCTTCCACGTGTCTTGATTGTCCCCACTTCCTTCTTCTTTCCAATCATATTCCTGACTACGTACATTGATGACGTCATCATATGGCAGAAACACGTGCCACCACGACAAAGGACCGACGTTTTCCAGATAGTATGGGACCCGAGATGGTTCAAAACCAATACGCAAAGACTGTTTCGGACATCCAACAAATTCCAAGCTTAAATCGAAACCGTCAGACTGTACAATGGTTTCTAGGTTGTCCTCGTGAGTACAGTGACAAAGCTCTTCTACTTTCCATTCATAGAACGCTCCCCAGCCAGGTCTCCGGTTCGGAGCATCTTTAGCCCACGGTGCTTCGTACATGAGTTGATCTTCCGGTTTTGGATTATTGTAACATTGCCGCGGCATCTTATCACCGACAACCCAGTCTGATACGTAGTGATTCTCTCCCAATGGATTCCAGTCTACAAACGTGTCCGGTATCCATACTTCGCTTTTTGTGTTTGAACGAGACATTCGGAGATACAAAGTCAACTGTCAGAGAGCCTGCAAACTCAGCAGTTTGTTAGAGAAGTCCCAGTGTGCGTGATGAGGGGGAGTTTATACTTCCTAAATCCGGGACAGTTTCGAATTGTTGCTCTGTGTGTGGTCAAAGCGTGATTTCAGCAAAAATTGTTGCGATGGGGTTTGCAAACATGCAGAAAGACTGAAAGGATCCAAATCCAAGTAAGAGTTAGAAAAATGAATGTACAACAAAGACATGAAGTTGTAACCGTGCAAAGAGATGTTAGTAAAATTTGGGTACACAATAATACAACTCGCACTATTGGCCGAGCTGCTACACAGACGACAAATACGCTAAGTGTCAACTATCAACGTAATGTAAACGTCAATTATAGGCATGACATTTTACTCCTCTGGGCTTGAGACTCAAAAGATACCCCCTACAAAAGGAAAGAGATGGTGAGAAATACTATAGCTAAACAAACTACCCGTCAAGGACTCCAAGATGTGTTCGACCTTCGACAACATATAGTCCAGGTGGTTTAGCTCAGAGTTTTCGACTTGGACAACCGCGCAGCTGCGGCGAGTAGAATGATTTGTGTAAACGAAATATAATTATACCAAAGAGGTATAGAAATATCCTAAAACAATTTGTACACACCACTGTCAGCATGACAGGTTCTGATGAACTCATTCCATGTAAATTCTTGCGTGTCCATGTCGTATGTAGACATAGAAATAATCTAAAACTTTAGTGACTAACAAGTGTCCATAGACAAACATTCTTCAGTGCCATCGCCGCTTGAAAGTTGTAGAAACTCATAGCAAAACTATCGAATTATCAGTCAGTAGAGAAAGCTCCTCGTTGTCTCTTTCCACTATCCTCACCCAAGGTCTACCCTTCTCCAACAGTTTCATTTCTATGTCTTTTCAATAGTTGTGGCTGTTGTTAATTAATGGGGGTCGGTTTTGATCGTCATATTGCAGTGTTCCCTACTTCCATCTTGTAGAACACACAAATCCCACTGTGATCCACAACTTTCCAATCGTCACCAGAAAGTCGAAGTGAATTCTCTTCTGGAAGTGAAATACGAGCACGTACACCATTGCAACAGAATTTGAAGCTATCTGATGAAGATTTAATCGTAACAACTTGATAGGCAATGTTCGTAAAAACACTGCTCGCACTAGAAAGCAGAAAATACAGTACCTTGTCGACCTAGCCTTCTGGAGGTCACACGTGCATGTGCATGCCAACAAAACAGTTCCGAACTTCGCCTACGTTTTCTAGGCCGCACGATCCCAAATTCTGCCGAAACCGTTTGCAATGTCTACATGCAGAACGTTAGAATCAAACGTTCCTGTACGATTTTATCCACCTTTTCCGGGTGAGTAAAATGGCAGAGCGTCTTTACCTCCAACCGATAGCGTGCGTCGGAGAACCCATATCTAGAGTATATCCAAAGGAACGTGGTCACCCACGGAGCTGGTGTGCGGAGTTGAATCTTTGGTTTTGGAATATTGCGCCACTGCCCCACCTTTGGACCGCGGAGCACCCAGTCAGATACATCTAGTTGTAGTCTCCTTGTCGATGACGCTGATCACAATCTAGAAACTCGTCTGGCAACAAACTTCACATTCTGTTGCTAAAACCGAATTCTGCATGAGATGAGATATGGAGACGGATAGTATGGTACGAGGTAGTTCGAATTGCGTAATGAATCGTTGATCACATCATTTTCCGATCCAGCCCACGTGAGCAAACGATAATTAGAACAAACGGAAGAGCATCAAAACCAACGTGAAAACTCAGCTTACGTTTTAGTTGCATCTGCTAGACCGATTACATTTGAATTGAAGATAACAAGCGCAAGCTACGTCCGCTAGAGAAAACAATCGAGAAATAGAGAAGTTACGTCATGGAAAATGGCAATTCTGCATGCCTTTGTTTGGTCCCCAGTAGATTCACGCCCCCGTTTAACCGTGTGAACCAGGCCCCACTTGATCGGCTAGTCACCGCCACGTTAGAAATCTAGTGATACAAACGGTACAGCTTGTCGGAGACATCAATTTCTTGGTCACGCCCTAGCTAACAGACTCAAGAGAAACTCTGAGCCTGCGCTGGCAATTTCCTGCAACCGGGCCAGGTACTCACAGGAGCACCGGCTTGTGAAGCCAACTGTGGCGTGAACACTCCAAGTCTCATCTGGACACTAGTGACTTTCATGTCACGTCACAGGCAATGGCTGCCTAGTCTCCCAGTCAAAGACCAGGTACTCAGTCGACGAAAGCAATAGCATGTAAGTTTTTTGCTTAAGAAAATTATGCCGTAATTTGCCATCACCATGACAGACTTGTAAACCTGCCAGGTCCCGGATGTACACTCCATAAGATGACTCTCTAACCAATTAAGCTACAGCACCACACACACACACACACACACACACACACACACACACACACACACACACACACACACACAGACACACACACACACACACACACACACACACACACACACACACACACACACACACACATACACAAACACACAATATTTGGACTAACTAGATGCAGGAATCACAGGAATGAATCCAGGAATATACAAAGAGGAGGTTTATTCAGATCTGCAATCACCCGTAGAAAAAAAATCTAAAAATCAGCAACATTGATTGTGCTGATACATATGGAAATGGTCCAGTCTACTATGCTTTTAGTGTATAGTCTTGAGATACAGTAGTCAGGCTAGAATGTTCAAAGAGGTAGCAAGAGCAGAACCTCGTTGCAATCTGACAAGATAATGTGTGCAAAGACAGCAGCGTCCTCACCATGCACACGTCTGGGTGCGAGACTACACATTCCGTTCCTTTTATATCAGTGGTGACCATGCCTATTGAAAGAGGAGTTGTAACCTCCTGAACCCCCTATCTGGATCCAGGCCTAATCAAATAGGTCACTGGTGTCATACAAAATTAGAGCTAGTCAAGAATATACAAGTAATATACATTGCTTTAGTACAATAAAGAAATTACTATAAAACAATTCTATCCAGTACATACAACTTGAATTGATAAAGAAAAACCTGTAATGTATGTCACGTGACCAATAGACGCTTAAATTTCTATCAACGGCTAAAATTATTGTCTATATTTAATAAATATATAGAATAAACAATATAAAGACTAATTCAAAAAATATCACATTTCAGTGACAATTTAGACTTTCTATAAACTTTCCAGTCCTTCCTCCTGCTGTAATGAGTTCTCCATTCTGAGTTGATATCGCGGCATGTAGCCACCGTTTGTGTACCATAGATGGAAGAGGAAGCCATTTCTTAGATCTCTCATCATACAATTCAACCACATGAGAAGGAAACGAAACAGACGTCTGTTGTGTAAGTCCTCCTGTCACCACCAGTTTGTTACTGACTGCTGTCAATGTACAGCCATAGTTAGTTGTCGAAGGGATTGTTCTCCATCTTCCTGTACGAACATCTGCACACTCAACAGTATTACAACTGTGAACTACATCAGTCCATCCTCCCCCTACAAATAATGTGTTGTCTATTATAGCAGAAAAACAGTCACAACGTTTAGTTTGCATGCCATCCATCTTAGACCAACGTCTGGTGTGTAGGTCACACACACATGCTGTGTTCACTCGCTCCCCTAGCCATGTTCTACCACCCAGCACGTACAGTGAGTTGTCACAAAGAGCAACAGATACATAATACAACTGTAGTTCCTCTGGTAGAACCGTGACAAAACGCCATTTGTCATCTTCATTCAAATAAAATTGTTCAATTACAACCCGATCCTTCTCTCTATCATACAAGCACACTAGGCACACATCCTGATGACATACTACATTCTGGATGTCACCATGTTTTCTGCTGAAAGTGTCCCAATTATCACCAGTATCGGTGAGGACATGCATGTTACCATTGCCACCTGCTAACACCAGTCTACTTTGAATCTCCCCCATACTACCATAGGACCAACTGACACTAGGAATGTGTACATTCCACTCTGTCCATGTTGGAGGATTGTCATTGATCTGGAATCAACATGTTCCAAAAAAATAAAAAAAATTATATATGCAAACAATGAATAGAAATTATGTACCTGTGATGTGGCATAACGTTATTATGCACAAGTGCACTCAGTATAGTAACAGGCTAATCGGTATTTACATACTAAACAATTTCATAAAATAACTGTTTATAAAATTTAGCTAAGTCTACATTTGTGATATTATAAGACCTCTAGAACTGAACCAAATTAATGCACTATCACAATACAGTGTAATAATTATTGCACTCAAATCTATTTTATAATCTGCTGCATTAATTAAATAAAAAATAAAATATAAAATTATAATTAATTGTTATGTATTCTGTACTAATTATTGATAATATTTTTATCTGGTCTTGTTACATCATTGTCACCTCATCTTGACACTTCATCCTAAGAGCCATGATTATCAATTGGTCTCCTCTTCTCTCGACTTCTGCTTTTTCTCTTAAAATTTCGGCTGTCACAGCTCTTGTGTTTGCTTTTGTAGCTTCCTCTCTTGCCTCTTGAGCTTTAACTTCTGCTGCAGCAACTTTCTTCATTGCATCTTGTTTGTCTCTGTCCAAATCAGACACTTGAACCAATAACATCTCAATTCTTCTTTGCATACTTTGCTCCTCAGCTCGTGTATTCATTGCTGCCCAACAACTAGAAATATATATATAAATCAAACAATGTATTTCTAGGATATCTCACCCTGTGGAAGGAGCCACACTTCTTGAGGATTTTGCTCCAGTAGATCGGCGATATGTGACTGATTGACACAGCGAAGAATGAGACAAAATGTAGCAAACTTTTGGGGCGGATTGCTGGGAAGAACGTCGACGATCAGCAAACGAACCTTTTCTTCATGAGAGAGACTATCATTGCTAAGCATCTCAAAATCGTCGTTTGAAATCATATAGTTCTCATACAAACAAGCAAGAAAGAGAGGCTCGTACTGCAGTTGACTGAACAGGAAAACGTAGTTCTGTCTAAGAGCAGGCCACGGATCGTCGTCGTTTCCAACGTTTGCATGGGAACATGAAACCAGCTCTAGAGGGTCTGACACGCGCGCCAATGTCGCCACTTCCTCCCATTTCTCTGCAGTTTCAACTTGCAGTTGGGCTGAAAAAGTATTTTGAAGATAGCAACATGAATTTTGGTGAAACATCGCCGCAACACTTACCTTGTATGTTGCGTGACGTACACTCATAACTCTCAAACATTCTAGTCGATGACGTCGATGAGAACACAAAATTCACAGGTTGAAATGCACTCATGCCAATATCATTTGCTTTTTCTGCATCACCTAGTACCAAAAGCATGTGAACCAACTGTCAAACAGAAGCGAGAAAAACGGCGACCAGGGTATACGTCACGTGATGTTGCATCATTGCTCTTCTCCAGTCTTTCTGCAATAAATTGTTGTCCGACACTTTTTAGGATACTGCAAAACGTGGGAAAACGCTCGGGAGCCTGTTTGATTAAAATGTGTAAAATAAGATGATCCATTCTTTTCCATTTCGGAATCCGTTCGCTGAGCAAGTATTCATAGTCGTCCAAGGCTATCATCTTCTCCTCAAGAAGACGACGAAGAAGTCGCGCGTTGATGCGCAGAGTGCTAGCAACGAAAGTTACGTTTTCAACCAGAGAATACCAAGCATCAGACATCCTACTGCGTGGTGGCGAAAATACGTAGCAGTCTAACGCGCATGAGCGAAATCAATCGATGACATCATTCGCAACTAATCGTCTTGTTTAATTACTACAAGGACCACGCACGTCCAGAAGATTATCTGAACACGTACTGTATACTCTAGACGTCAGTCTGGACTAACAAACGTTTCTTTACCTTGCAAGGATCGAGACAGTAGACGGCCTAGTAGAAAAACACAAAAGTTGGCATCCCAATGACTGGAACAATAGATTCTTTCACAAAACCGTAAATGTTGCTTGGATAAATTGGAATGTAGCTTTAAGTCCTGAAAATGATCGAAAGTTAAATAATGGGTGCGTGAATGTCTAGATCTAATCATGTCAAAAGTGTCTTCACTAGCAACCTCTAGAAGAAGCCTGAAGATTCAGTTTGTACAAAGCACCATGTGATTGTCTATACTAGTGAAGGATGACATTCCTATAGACATGTCTTCAAAATAACTGCTTTATAATAAATGACGTCACCATGACATCATTAAGTTGTTTAGACTGCTACACAGAGCAGTGTTCCAGCAGTTCATCCAGCATTGACTGATGCAACAATCAAATGGCAAAGTATCAAATCCAATGACAAGTTTGATATCGAGGCGAGTACAAACAAGTATACTTTGTAGTACTGTTCACACAACGTAAATTTATTGCCTTAATTCCTTATTCATCAATTAGATTAGCAGCTCAGTAATGCATTCAGCAATGTATGTTCCTCTTACTCAAAGTACATCAGCAAAACACTGAGAGTAAACTTCTCAATTGCAATATTATAAACTAATGTCACTGAATAATCAAGATAGCTTTGATCATCAATGCTATGAGTTGTTAATTGTAGCAAATAAAAGCATCTCATGCTATACAATGCTGCCATTGAAGCACATGCAAATAGTCATTGTTTCTATGTAATAATATATCAATCAATAACTCACTCTTTCAATTCTGTTCTTGCTCAATTAAAATTTTCTGTCCTCAAGCCTACTTAGCTCCAAGTTCTGCAAAACAACAATATCTGTGAGTCTAATGTATAATAAAAGTAATAATGTAAAACACATCATTACTTGCTAGCTTTGCTCGAGCATCAATTGAAGCTTTAATAGCAGCATCGTATTCCTCTTTGGAAGATAAAACTTGTTGAGGCTTTAAGGAATTATCACTGCCATTTTGATTCTTCAGTCTGTTGTCTTCAGCTGTTGTGAGACTGACCGCCCCTTCTGCTAAGACGTTCTGGTTCAATACAACATCCTATCACAACATGCAGATACTACAATGACACACTTTATGTGAAAAATAGCTAACAATTGATTGAGTTGATGACTAAACGCATTACCTAGTAATGAATTCTTGTTTCTTGCCAAATTTATAGCTAATGATTGATAAAATGCTTTTGGCCGTGCAGTTGCTGCTACTACATTTTTTGCTTGAATTACTCCGTTAGTCAGAACAAACAATTCTACTAAACGTTCAAGCTCAAGAGTAAAAAAGCTTCTGTATTAAGTGCAAAACAAATCTGTCAAAACTTAGCATCAGTTCATCAACAACACGTAGCCTACGGTAGTCCCCCTGTCTGTCTAATAAAATGCATGTTGATAGAGGAATTGAATTCTATACTAATGAAACAGAATAAAAACAAAATGTCTGCCGAATGACAAAATGACGAACACGTACAGTAATCTCTGTTACCAATCACCACCCTCATGCATTCGACAACAAATGCCCAACCATATATTTCAATTACACAGCTTTCACAACAACATACCAAAGTCACAGGCAATTCAATTGGAGAAGTTGTAACTGTTCTGGTCTCCTCAAAGCTTGAACTACTGTCAGCCACTGTTGACTCCAATCTTTGTTCATCTCTTTCATTCGCCTCTTCCTGCTTCTTTGATTGATCACCATTCCGCTCAACATAACTATTCTGTTCTTTGGTGATCGGTGCTGTGTGACCGATTTGTTTGTAAAAGCATTTGCTGTTCAATTCAGCAGCCATTTGTTGCAGCTCCTCCTTTGCCTTCTGAACATTGAACGGTTCATAAAATGAAGTAGTCTCACTTGCTGGTGATGGAGAACAAACACCAGATTCAGGGGCAGAGCCAAGACGGAGGTGGAAACGAGTTCTACTGGGCAATCTTTCTTTCTGATTTGACGTTTCTGCATCACCATCAACAAAAGCGTCATCAACTTGACTTGCAAGCCGATAACCACGAGAAGGATTTTGAGTATCCATTGAACTGGTACTGCTCAATCTATGTCGACGTCTTTCTTCTTCTAGAAATCTCTTTGCTTTCGCATCATCAATCTGGTGCTCCTTCCTTTCAATCATAGTTCCATGCTGTCGACTGCTCACAACTGCAGAGTATGTTGCTTTCCGACATTGACTGGTTCCATGGCTGTATGTCCTCCGAGCTCGTGCTGCATTTGGGGGCCTGACATGGAGAGAGCCTTCCATTTGTTGCCAATGCTGTCGCGCTATTAGGGAAGCTCTCTCAGCATGCTGTGCAGTAGACGCTTCAGAAGACTGCAAATTAAAGTCAATCATAATATTACCACACTAATGTCACCACTGTTGATTGAATGCATAAGCAAGGAGACAGACTAAAGAAGGAAGACAAGTACCACACACAACATAAACTGATTAGGAAGTACCAATCACCAGCCAACCAGGCAGCCACACCAAGACAACAGATGTGTATGACTGAAGTAAGGCAAATTACCAGAGGATCTAATTGACTGAAGTTGTTCTTATCCACTGCAAATTTTCCTAACTCATCTTCACGTTGCAGCAGTCGATCAGCTGATGCTTCAACTAGAGCCGATGTGTACGACATGCTCTTAGACAGCATCTTGTGCTTGATCCTCGAAATCAGCCCATCGCGATACTTCCAGGTGTCACTCACATTCACGAGCTCAGCTACATCAGCAGCATCTCCATTCATCAGCCTGTCTTGGAAGTCCCTAGTTACACAGTCACATCAAACATAAACATCGATATGAAATTGTCACTGAGAGCACAGATACCAGATCAAGTCATCCAGAATTGAAAGAGCCTCAGACAGATTTGCATCAACTGCAAGGACTATGAAGTCACCAAACTAGCCAATAAAACAACAAACCATTTATAAGGTATTATTTATAATTATGTCAATTTTGAGTACAGGCCATGGACTTATCTAGTGGCAATTGCGTTTAATAAAGATTATCTTATTAGTAAAAAATTACAGGTTTAGAATTGAATGCCAACAGTAAACTTTCATATCAAGATCTTCGAGATTAGCTAAACAAGTATATGAAAGAATTTATGCATAGCAGCATTGCTTTTATCTCTGCAGTGTCTCATACACTATGCTACTATTTCTAGAATGTCCATTAGAACACTGATGTATAGGTTGTGATACATGTGAAAATAGTAGCTCGTGATGTACTGGACAATGAAGTAATACTGTATTGAACAAACATCGAACATCTGTTACTACAATAAGCTTCCACAATCTTTTAAAATGCAACCTATACTAGAGAAGACATACTATACAATGTAGCACACATTTCAAAATTAATTAACTAAAATTCAGAGAATGTATGTCCTATGTATCCTCACTAGGTAATGCTCATATAATACTCAGTAGATGCCTTTGTGCTTGCATGCCTGTATACAATTTCAACAAGCAACACTTACTGGCATCCATCCACACTCAAACAGAAATTCCTGTGCCTCTTCGATGCCCCACACTGACATCTGAAACTGTGAGCTACTAACTCGAACTCTACGAAAAGTGTCATCATCTGGATGATCTTGAACATTTCTAGAATCACAGCATGCTTAGCAACTACCTGATATCAGAATGTCGTATGCACATACGCTGTGAGGGCACCAAGAATGCGAAGTGTAAGTTCGGCTTGACTGCTTTCCAGTCGATCACACATTTTCTCCAGTATCAGTGACATTCTACAAGCAGTTGGGCTCATCTCGTACTCATCATCAGACATATCAAAATTATCATCTTCGTCCTCCTCCATTAAATCCTACAGACAATGAGACACAATAGTCCATGATTGATAATGGAAATACAATCATAAGAACCGTTTCATCCCTGCCATGTTTGTGTCTGATCAGCGACTGCCTCTTTCTCCTAATAGTGGAACACAATGATCAGGATATATGTTGGTACACAGTCACACAAGCAAAGACAAAGTATTTCACGATAGAATGCAAATGGAAATAATTTACATCTGTTACATTCACCACAGATCTACTACACTCATATGACAAAAGAATGCATATAAACTACAAAACTTCCAACAAACTACAAGAGCAACTTGAGTAATGGTAAATACACTATATACTTAGGATACGACTGTGATTTACAACATGAAAACGTCTATAATCTAGGCTGCTATCACTGAATAAAAACGTCAACTTACCATAAAGTAAATATACTCTATAGCCCTAGTTTTCTGGCAATGTTAGCTAAAAACCACACACTGACCCATCCAAGCATGCAAAAATCATAAATAGCCGTAACGCACACAGTTTGTGTGCATGCATGTGCGTGAAGAGTGAATTTGAAACATTCACACACACACACACACACACACACACACACACACACACACACACACACACACACACGTGCACACACACACACACACACGTGCACGTGCACAAACACACAGACACACATGCACACACAGACACACACACAGACAGACACACAGACACAGACGCAGACACAGACGCAGACACAGACACAGACATAGACATAGACACAGACACAGACACAGACACAGACACAGACACACACACACACTGTGAACTGACCTAATTGCAACGGAAGGACGCAGCTGTTTCAGTGAGCTGGCACGCACAACTTTCTGATATACAAAACCCCTACACAGTAACACCTCACATCTCACAGCCAAAAAGTACATGCAACCTACCGCAACTCTCCGAATCAGTTCATCCTCAGGTTCATGCCCACTTGATCCAGTCCTCTCTCCCTCAAATAGTTTTGAACTTACAGATGACTCTTTGCCAATAGAATCCCTTTGTTTAGAAAGATAGTAAGCTGCCCCTCGTGCTTTCGATAGTCCTTTTCCAGACATCTGATTGTGACCAAGCAAATGAGCAGTTGGCTTTCCTGGTAGTTGTCGATCAGGAGAAGACACATGCTTGACAGGCGACTTCTTTGCTCGGGCAGACTTCCGCAATGGTGAAGGTTTTCTTTCAGCCACAGCACGAGCTACGTCTTGTGTAACAAATGGATTTGACTTCACAGTAGCTATTGTTCCTTTCAGCTGATCATCTTCCTCCTTCAAGTGTAATTCTTGCTCGTTACTTGCTGGTTGGCTGTGCTTATTCTCATCATTGCTTAATGCATTTCTCTGTTTTTCCATTTCAATTATTTTCCTTTCCGGTTTAGGCTTTGGTATTGGGACTATCTGTCCTTTATTAGCTGTCTCCATTCTTTGCTGTTTGTTTGTATGTTTCTCTAGCAGCTCTTTCTGTTTGCTCTCTTTCTCTCTTTTCTCTATCTCTAGTTTCTCTGCTTTCTCTTTCTCTTTTCTCTTTTTCTCTGCAGCTTCTTTTTCGAGCACATCTTTCTTCAACAGTTTCTCCCTCTCTTTTTGCTGTTTCTGCTTCTCTTTCTCTGCTCTTTCCTTCTCCTTCTTGTCTTTCTCCAACATTTTCTCCATCTCCTTTTGTTGCTTCTGCTTCTCTTTCTCAAGTCTTTCCTTGTCCTTCTGCTCTTCCTTGGTGTCTTTTTCTCGCCTTTCTTTCTCTTTCTTCTGTTTTTCTAATCTTTCCTTGTCTTTCTTTTCTTTGTCTTGTCTTTCCTTGTCCTTCTTTTCTTTCTCTTGTCTTTCTTTGTCTTTCTTCTCTTTCTCTTGTCTTTCCTTGTCTTTCTTCTCTTTCTGAATTCTTTCTTTTCCTCTCGTTTGTCTGTCTTCTAATGCTCTGTTTCGTTCTTCCTTATCTTTTTGGTCTTTGGGTAAAATGGTTTGCTGCTGCCGTTTCCATTTGGCAGCAGGACTGCTGACATGATCTTCAGATTTTGCATGTTT
Source organism: Corticium candelabrum (assembly GCF_963422355.1). Taxonomy (NCBI): domain Eukaryota; kingdom Metazoa; phylum Porifera; class Homoscleromorpha; order Homosclerophorida; family Plakinidae; genus Corticium; species Corticium candelabrum. The sequence continues at coordinate 4,779,884 of NC_085099.1, forward strand.
CTCATAACCTGCTTGACTAGGCGTCAACTTGCTCGACTCTTTTCCAGATGTCACATCAGTTTTATTTACTACATTACCAAACTTCACTCCCCTAGTTACACCTACTCTTGCCCTGTCTTGATTAGCACTCTCTGTCATTTGTTCATCATTTACATGCTGTTCTTGATTACTCACATTTCCAACATCAAACGAGACTAAAGGTTTCTTGGCATCCACAATAGATAGATCGCTTTTCTGCATCTCAGATTCAGTAGAACCATTTAATTTAAACGTTGGTGATGTAGGAGATTCTGTTTTAGATGTCGGTGATTGCAGACAAGATGATGGCGTTGCTGTTCCACTATGCAATGTTGTACTATGTTTCTTTATTACAACAAATCGTGAAGGACGATGTTTACGTAACATAGATTTTTTCATCTTCAGGTCTGATGCACCTAAAACAACAACATGATGTCAAACTGAGTGTTGGACGTCATTCTTATCTAAATACATTACAACAGCACTTGCAGACAAAACAATAAAAACCACTAATGACCACAACATTATATAAATAAATACAACAGTATTAAAATTATCGGTGTGCCTCCCTCATGTATTTTCTACAAACATAGTGTTCCAACCATTGAAATGCAGAACACTTTTCAATACCATTCCCTCATCTAATTCAATTCCCAAAACGACTCAATCCGTTTGACAATACCTTTTACTTTCTTTGCCTGTTCTGGTAGTGGGACCTTTGGTTTCCTCTTTCCAGCACCCGCTGGTTTGTCCACAGATTTATCTGCTGGACTTATCACTCGGTCAGAGTCATAGAGCTGAGTGACCTCCGTAGGTTTGATGTACTCTTGTATTGCTGGATACCGGGTCGTAGGATTGATTGTATAACAAGCATAATTTTCTACCATTTTCTTGGGTGATGTTTGTGGAAGTAGATGAAAGATGTTTTCTCTTTCAGCAAGCAACACAAGAGGATCACCACCTTTTATAAATTTCTTCATCATCCATGCTGCATCCATGCAGCTGAGAAAGCCACGAGCAGCACCAGTGCCTAAAGGCCAAAATGGCTACAAAAAAAAGAAAAAAGTATATAAAGTTTTACTCCAAAAACTGAACAAACTGTAGCTGATTCTTCATAACGAGAAAGACACATGCTCAACTTAAAAACAGACTAGCAACAGTGTAAGTGAGCAACAAACATTGCAATACAACAAAACGTGTGGACCTCTATGACATGAAATGTCACACCCGTTACAGCAAGTTTGATAGAAAAGTTGCTGTACATGATGGTACACCTTCTACTGTACAGTGTCTGACTAGTAAATAATAACTATGGGTATGATGCACCCCAACAGAAATCCATGCAATTCAAACGTTTCTGTATATTCAATTCTCTCCAATGTCTTTGCTTTGATGAAAAGTACAAATTCACAAACGCTTTGCAGTCACTTGTGTCTTTATTCGTTTCCCACCACAAAATTAACAAGATAACTACATCCACATTGCAGCAGTTAGACAATCCAAAACTTTATATCACCGGCTCACATTGCTAGTTCAAGTACTAGTTCCCTACATTTGCTCAAACTCTAGAGGAGTGAGTGGTAACGCTCCAACATAATATGAACATTGTCACAAGGGTCATGCATAAACACAGACTTTCAGGAAACAGCCATGTTTGGTGTGTGTGTGTGTGTGTGTGTGTGTGTGTGTGTGTGTGTGTTTGTGTTTGTGTGTGTGTGTGTGTGTGTGTGCGTGTGTCCTTAAACACTCTTAGGTTCAAATATTCCCAAAAAATTGTAAAATGTCAGCTATATCAACACATTTTGTGGCAAAGACATGGCATTGCGTACCTCAAGAATGCTGTCTCCCACCAGGGCAAGCATGAGACGTTTGCCATTGCGTTCCAGTATTCGAGCCGCATGATCTGCCGCATACATTGATGTAAAGTCAAAAAGTGCTACGTCAGGACGCCCGTCTGTCATTGGTTCAAAGTCGTAGTGAGGCAGCTCCTTCTTCGTCACATACTCTGCAGCCTCTCTGGCATACTGGTAAAGCTTGCCGTGATCAACATTGCTGCTAGCAACCAACTGAACAGCATCACTGTAATCCTAACAAGAAAAATGACAATAACAACATCGAACATCAATTTCAACAAGAAATGAATCCAAAGTTTGTACCAACAAAATTTCCACCATAGTCTACAAAAACTAACATGCAAGATATAATTACAACGAATCACTGTGCAGTAATATCATGATTTGTTAATCAAAGTCTCTGTAGCTTTACAACAGCACATACCATGTCGTCAACCTAACCCAATTTCTACTCCAAACACAACACTTTAGGTATTAAACTAAGTAAAGCCACCTTCTCAAAGCCTCAAGCATACACACGAATGCAGCAAACTAGTACAGTAGTAAACATGATATTCAAATACTGTATTCTATTCTCTCTGTTGGCTGTTTAATCCATCTATTGTCTGCCGGCCTGTACTAAGCACACGTGTACATCCAACTGTCCATTCACTCTGTTCATCCATCCCTTAATTAGGGTTCTAGTAAACGTTTTCACCATCAAATTGACAACTGAGGTGTTTTAATGGTTGAACCATCCAACTATCATGCTTTGCAGGTTCAGTGTTGACAGGGAAAACACGCAATGCATGACTGACAATCACAATGCTAAAAGCTGTAAGCTTTACATGATTGTTATAAAATTAGTTATTTCAGATAGTCATAATGTCTACATTGTAAACAAAAACGTTTATAAGCTCTCGATCAGAAAGTACTGGAGAGCAAAGCAAAATCTCCAGACATACCACCAAAGGTGTGTGACCAAAAACAGTAACTTGGCCTGTGACAGTTGGGGTACAACCCTAGCTAGAAACTTGATTATGTCTGTCAGTCTGCTCAACCATTTCACTACATATCTGTTAATCTGTGCACAAGTTTGTTCTTGGTCTGCCTTGACTGACTGCCTGCCTGTCGATCTGTCCAAAAAGACCACATCAACTGTTGCACATCCATCCTTCTGGTTGTTGTAGTAGTAACTGCATGCAAGCAAGACAAACCTTTTTCAAAACTCCTTTATTCAACAGACTGTGCCTCTTCGCCGTCATCACAAAGTAATGCGTCTCGTCTTTATAATACACAATATTCTCCAAGTCAATTCCAAATTGTTCAGATAACTTCTTGAAAAAGTCTTGATGATAAATGTACGCAACGCCACTTATCTCTGGTACCGATGCCTCCGCCGTTGTGTTGCCATGCACAAAGTTGGCCGTAATTGCTATAGCAAGCTGAGCTCGAAATTCCTTCTGTTTGAATCCTCTCTTCAACAGACTACTCTTTCGACCATCCGCTCCTATGACGACATCAAAGTCAAAGTCACTGATTGAACTGATCGACGGCTGAAAACTGGCTCTCCATCCGTGTCCACCTGCTGGTTCAACTATATCATTATACTGCACCCCAGTGTACACCTCCACACCCAGAAGTAGAGACACTTTTAGTAGCAAGCACTGTAACCGACGAATACCTAAAAATTTGAATTAATTAGCCAGAAACAAAATCACTATTACTTATTATGTAAATACAGAGTTGCACTGAGAGCATTTAAAACGATTGCTAGTAATATTATGTGGCTACTTACGGTGTCTCCACTAGCGCTTAAACATGTTTACAACCTGTTTAAGTCTAAACTTGTTTAAGAATAATTATCCCTGTCTCCACTAGCGTTAAACCTGTTTAACTCTAAACCTAAACAGCTTTTGCTAAACATGTTTCAGAGATAGTTTAACGAAAGTGGTTTAGGTTTAACAGTCACGTGATATAAACACTTGTTCCAAAACGGTGGATGTTAGTTCTTTCACGTTGTTCTTTCTTTCTTTGGAGACTATTGGTAGAAGACAGAACTAGGCAATGTCAGAGAGTGCATAGACTGATGCAGAGTGTCAGGAGAGAGCCATTTTGGCAAAGACAGAGACTTGTGTCCGTGATTATTCTTCAGACGACAAGAGACAATCTCCAACTGTCCGGTGCACAAGAAACAAATTCGCGTGGTACAACAAAGTCCCGGATAATTCTTTTAATAGCCCGGAATAAATGGACAAGTGGAGACGCTGTCTACTAAACAGGTTTAGAGTTAAACATGTTTAACGTTAAACATGTTTAAAGAGCAACAAGTGGAGACACAGCCTTAGTAAGTGGTCTGAGGCTAATGTAAGACACAGTCAATTAGCACCATCACTACCAACTCTATAAACAGTGTTAATTTACTGTGTCCTCTATTTAGAACCCAATCACCTACCAAGTAGCCAATGAAAAAACCTTCGAAGAGGAGTTAACACAATATCAAGTACATCTTAATGGGAATATGAAATCAATGACTGCTGCAAACTACTAAGAGTACAAGTAAAGCTACATAAATGTCCCTACTCTCATGCATATACAAATCTAAGCAATCAGTATGATGTTTTAATAACACAACGAGACAAACCACCTGGTACACGAGTAATCTGCATGCATGCATGCATGTAAATGCATCAATTAAATGTCAATTAAATAGTTTTAAATAGAGTGTCGTTTTCTACACTTTCATAGTACATTCTATCTTTCTTGCCGAATATTCTAAATACATAAACTACATTATTGCTATTACATGTGTACATTAAAACGTGCAAACACTTGTCCTCACACAGACACAGACACACACAGACAGACACATAGACAGACACACAGACCGACAGACAGATAAATTTGGTCGACCCAATGATCCAGAATTCTTAGATTTTAGAGGAAAAGATTTGCAATCCAACTGCAAAGATGTAATGCCAGCATCATCAGAAGAGCAGCGACAGCACTCTGTGCAACTGAAGAATTTAACTGGACTATAGCAGCACCCAGTTTTTCAGCCATTAGTTGACTGAAAACTGGGTAGTAGCATAATTTTTAGCTGCTATGTGTACACATATGTGTATTTTCATGTAGCTTGCAAACTTTACTTTGCTGATATATATTATAGTTTGATGTTTGAAATATATGTATTGACAGACAGACAGACAGACAGACAGAAAGACAGACAGACAGACACTGTAGTTTTGAAGTATAGTCCTCTTTTTGTTTTACACGAGTTTCACTTTTAGCTTAGTTTAGTTGATGAACACTACTAGTAGTTGGACAGTACATAGTACCCTGCATTACAAAATGTATCATACATAAAAGTTCAAATATATGTGACAGACAGACAGACAGACAGACAGACAAACAGACAGACAGACACACACACACAAACACACACACACACACACACACACACACACACACACACACACACACACACACACACACAAACACACCACTGCTACAGCAGAGAAGAGGTCTCCAGTCCACAGCGTTTACCTGACAAAAGTAAACTCTGGGTAGGAAGCAAACTCTGGGTAGGGAGCATGAGTCATGCAGTATGCATGGAGCCATGTGTGGTATAGGGTCCTTGCCCAGCTACCACTGACGCAATACTCTAGCACAATCAACATTGCACAACACTTAAACTCCTATCCAAATCACAACAGCAGGGCACCTCAGACGTACTCTTCAATATTCACGAATAAAACGTCAAAACAGCTTCCAGGCGACACCTCCACTAAACTACATGGCCCTATCATCACACCTCCACTACAGACATCACACAAGAACAAAAATCCAGTAAAACAACACGAAAAGCGCACGAACAACCTCATCCCATTACACCCCGTCACACCAACACTCAGCACAGAGCTGCAAACTATTTCCATGAATCACCCATCAACATTATGCAAAGAGCGACCGAACAACATCACAACTCACTCACTGATATGATCCAGCGAACCGGCACAGAACTTCCCATAGAACTTCTTCGCTCCCAGACCTCGCAAATCCGTAATGAGATACGGCCACAGATGTAGCACGTTGTTACGCGTGTAGCCGCGCCGTTTCTCGACCACGACGACTCTGGAGGCGCCAAGCAGCGCAGCCTCGACGGCAAATCGGAGGCCACATGGCCCAGCGCCTACGACCAACACTTTGGCGCCTCCGCATGCCATGCCGCCTTCGTAGACGGGGCAGTCGACGCGTTTGTCGAGTATTTCCCATAGCGAACGGCTCTTCCAGTTCGATAGTTTCGATTTCAGTTGAGTGTAGAAGTCGCTTTGGGCGACGTCGAGGTGGAGCTCGGTGCGGAGCGTCTGGAAGGCGTTGAGAATGTCTTGTAAATCGCTTGAGTCGCAGAACTTGTTAAATAGCTGGGAGGCAACGTCTTGGGGTTCGGCGGGGCAAGACATCGATATAGTCAGTGTCACCACCTCGACACGAAGACTCACGTGCACGTCGTCAGCCTCGGAGAGACCTCGGTGTCCCGACCTTGAGTAGTTGGTGTGCGCGAGTACAAGAAAGTAATGTTGTGACAGTTTAGCAAGTTTTATTGAGTTTTGTGGTTTATTTTTATAACATTGTTTTTAATTTTAAGTTGGTTTCGCAACCGGTATCTGCCTGTTTGTTCGTGTAAGCCTCTACCTTCTGCTATCGATCTTTTCCTCTTTTGTGGTCTCTTTGACATGAACACATATTGTGACAATGCAAACAACAGACAACAGCTTTTACAGACCACCACTATTAGTAGGTATTGAAGATGGGCAAAGTGTTCATACGCCTTGTCCTTGTCAGCACCAAGTTTCACTTGCTAGCTATAGGCTCTCCAATCAGCATAGTAAGATATAAAATAAAAATGATGAATACATTACATAAAAATTAAAAATGATAAATTTTAATAACAACAGTTATTGTTTCATGACCTTATGCAAATCAGAAAGTTTTCTTAATTTATCTAATTATATTTTTTATAACACACATCAGCCAATTGAAGGGCAGCACGTCGACAACCAGTGCTCTGTATGTATACAACAAGTCATTACACAAACTCCACTAAGTCTTACATCCAAATAAACACATCAAGAGGCCTTCTGGGAAGAAGCCGACCACCACACCATGCATTCTAACCAGCTGAGAATCAAATTGTTTATTTGCTCTAATCTAACTCCAAAGATTTAGAATAACACTAAATTTAAAGCAAACAATGTTAATCTATACAGACAAATGTTCAATACTTCACTTACGATTGCAATCGGTTACAAGAGCAGAACTCATACAGACAAAAAACAAAGTGACTGCAATTAGTTAGCGTGAAAAGAAGGCCAAACTAACTGTCCCAAGAGAAAGATTCACACAGTAGCAGAAAATCCTATGACTGTCAGGGATGCACGAAATTTTGTCTGTTCGAATGTGATTGTACATAAGCATAGCATAAATTAACACAAACAAGAAATATTTCAAGAACCGCTTTTAGTTGTATGATTCTCTCCTAATTGTGATCTCCTCGTTTGGACAGTTAGGAATGGACTAACAAAATTTCTACCACAGAATATGCAGTCACTAGTTTCTCTCTGTGTGAGTCTTCATATGCCGAGATAGGTCTGTATTAGTAAAAAGTGTCCATGTAGTTTGAATCTATAAACTGGACATATGAGAATTAACTCTCAAAAATATAAACTTCAAACTGTAGACATTGTGGAAAGGTTTCCATTATAGTTTATACCAAACTAACAATGTGAAGAAATCACACATGAAAGAGAAATCTAATTATTGAAACCTAAGTGAAAGTGCAAACACAGTTATCGTTCCAATTTTGTATAAGACATTGTCTGAGACAACTGCAGATATCTGATGCAGCTAATGTAATGACTTAATTGTATTACAGATTCTAAACCAGAAACTGGACATCCTGCAGTCAAACAATGCCACTATCTACTGCCCAACACCTATCCACTGCTCACCATCTCCACAACACAATCAGCATTGGAGAGAAATAAAGAACAAAACAAATGAATGTCAGATAAATTGCGATGTACAGATGATGCTTACAATATGGCTGCTCATGTACTATGCTGCCACAGAAACTGCTTAATTTAATTTCCAACTGAGCAATATTTACATACATAGCACATTAGTATACATTCATTAGCTTCAAATCCAATAAATAGCTACAATGTATTATACACATCAGATATCTTTCAAAATCTCTTGCCAATACTGACCGCTGACCCAATGCTAGGCAGTGTTTTCTGCAACATATCTTTCTTTAGTTTCTCCGTACTAATCACAAGAGGCTACAACATACAAAATCAAAATCGCATCAATCTGCATCAATCAACCACATCACGTTTCTTGACTAACTTTGCCTGTGGCTGTTGTTTGTACCCCTACTGTTCTGGTCTGTCTGTTTCTCACTGGACCTAGAGACTTCGGCACCTTGGGAATGATACCAAGATCTCCGGGAAGGTAATGTGAAGTAATGGTGTGACCAGGGCGAGATGGAGGCCTCTGTTGTTGTCGTTTAATCTTTCCTTCGTGTCTTGGACTTGTGCGTTTGTCTGAGCTAAGATGTGCTGGACCTAGAATGATGCCTGATGCTGCTGCTGAGTCGAGGAGGCCAAGCAGGGAAGACAACATGTTGTCTCTGGCATAGTGTGCTTCATGTAATGGGACTTCTGAGTCAGATGATGATATCTGAAAGAATTGTGATTATATACAGTCAATTGATATTAGGGACATAAATCTACATACACATGGTAAACAAGTCTGCACACATACACACACACACACACACACACACACACACACACACACACACACACACACACACACACACACACATGCACGCACGCATGCACACATACACACACCACGATTGCGACACTACTTTGCATAAATCTGTAGGAGTTGGATTTATAAAAACTAATCTCATCCACCCCCTCCAATTTTGTAGTGGTGCACGTTGTGGTCCAATGTTCACAGTACAGAAACCATCAATGTGTACCATTGGACTTTGGCACTCTTCTTATGCATTTCAATGAATTGTCAGACGTAGCATGTGATTACAGATATACGATTGGTCGATGCAATTTCATCGTATCCGATTAGATGTGCGAACGCATTCGGTCAAATGATCATCATCAAAGCAATGACTATGCAACCAGCACAGACACGGCTAACAGTGAAACACACTCACGTTGACCCCATACTATTCAACCCAAAATAAATGAATTTTGACAAATGGACGGATAGGCAGATAGACAGACAGACAGACAAACAGACAAACAGAGAGACAAACTGTGGAATGAAAGTAGCCAAGACATTACTGGACATTTGTAGTAGCCATCATGTACTCTAATCAAATATATGACCGACAGATAGAAAGATTTAAAAAGTTGTAGTGCCCAGTGTTCTGCCCAGGATTTTCGGAGTGGTGGTCAAGTATGAGAGCATTAAGGGGTGTGGTTTAATTCTGACAACAAAGCGCCAAATAGAATGTATCACACTGTTGATGGTCTATGATCTGAAAGAGCAGACAATGAAAGCTGCAACTTCTGTCGACAGTCACGAGGGAACTATGTTACCCAGTCTCACGTTTAGACTATGGCATGGTTAGACGTCTGCCATCCATTGGAGCAAGTAAACCACTACCTAAAATATATAGTGGTGGTTGAAACATGTGGAGTGATGGTCGGTGTTTGTCAATCAAGTGATGGCCAGGCCCGACCACCATGAGCAGAACCCTGAGTGCCCTCTCTATATATTCATATTCATTGACTGTAATGATTACTTGTACCTTCAGAGCAGACTGAACGGTCTCTGCTGTCTGTGCTAGAACGTCTATCAGTTGCTGGTTCTGATCTTTCGTATCAGTGAGATGCGAGTTTAGCTGTTTCAGTTCTTCTTCACGTTTGAGAAGTTGTCCTTGCATCATCTAAACATGTAGAGGCATCACAGTACTATTACTAGGTAGCATATACATTATTAATACTATATAAACATATGTCTCTGTTGCTGCTGACGTTGTCTATTGCATTGTTGCTGTCTTCGCATGCTGATAGTCATGTGACTCAATCAAATTGTGAAAGTAGTCGACTGTTTGCCTGCGCTATTTTTTCATATTTCTTTTTTTTGTCTGTGTGTGCCTGCAGTTTTGCTAGTTTGTTAGGATGTGTGTAGTGTAGTGTATTCAAATTGTTTCCAATAATAATAAATAATAGTAATTAATATATGCAACAACTCTATAAGCAGTTCATAGTATGTCACACACCTCTAATTGATGATGAGCAGCCTCTGCGTCTTCAGCAACTCTAGCCACCTCTGTCTCGGTTACTACCCACTCTGCTTCTCTGGTCATGTATTCCTCTAAGAGCTTTTCTTGTTTGGTTGCTTTATCTACCATCATCTGGACAATTCGCTCACCTTGTTGACAACAAAGAACTATTGATGCACACACACGTACACACACGCATGCACGCACACACACGCATGCACGCACACACACACACACACACACACACACACACACACACACACACACACACACACCATGTACACAGGTCTACACACACACAAACAAACACACAAACAAACAGACTTTCTACATTTTGATTCAAATCGTACGATTACAATATACTAGATTCATGCCCCGTCCTTCATACGGGCAAGATACTGTAGTGTTCTGACAGAACACACAGTCTGAGCATGTGTGGACACGTCACGTGCAATGTTTGTTACAAGGTACCGGATAAGCTGAATGAATTCGAATCTTGCTCATTGCGCATGTTTCAATAGAAATCGATACACACCCTGTGTAGTGCTTGCTTCAGAAAAAGTGTAGGTTGGATTTGGTGCAAATGTAATCAGAATTTGGAGAGAAACGAAAGCGCTAGAAGAGTAAGTTTCATCTGCAAGAAATATTTGATAGCTCGAAGCTTTGCAAAGGACGACACGTACAGTCTACACAGGGCTGGTGTGGGTGTGAGTTCAAATGAATGATAATGTGTAGCGTTTGCGCCATCGGCACATAAGGGTTGACCCCTCAAGAGGGGACCCGGTGCATATTTTTTCAATTTTTTTTACACAACCTTTCCCTTCGCGTGCCGAGTGTGCATGCCAATTTCAGTTGCGAACTGACAAAAGACGTGGCCACGTATCACAAACACACCACACACACACACACACACACACACACACACACACACACACACACTTTGAGCTTTATATATACTAGATTATACATCAAAACCAGACTAAACAATGATAAACTAATGACTGCATGTGTTGCTGAATATCCACATTAAACAGGTGGTCTTTAATTAGCTCTGCCAGCAAACTGTCATCCAACAGAATCTATTTCTACAGACAGACAGACAGACAGACAGAAGTCAGACAAACAGAGAGGCAGTCAGGCAAGTTATTTTATTAGGATACAACATCTCTACACACCAGTATAAATGGTTTTTCAATAATTAAAAGAAAGTGCTTTATAACAAGTTCAACTATTTCAATGTGTGAAGCACTGAACGTATCTATCTCTGCTAACTACATTATCCTTCATTAGTCTGTTTGTTGACAACTTAGACACTTTCCTTAAGATAACTTTACTATTGCATTTTTGGAGAGTCACAAAAAAAACGTCGTCACCAATATGACATAAACTCTGCATCTACTCATCTTCCTTCACTGAGCCCTGCCTTTCTTCCCAGTTCATACAGTAAGTTTTTCCGCTTGTGATCCCCGTGTGCCGAAATGCTAAAAGAGTAGCGGAACAATTTCAGAGCTAGATCCATCTGGCAAGATCTCCTTTCAATATTTGTAACATTTGGCAGGCAGGCAGGCAAACAGGCAGACAGCAACGTTCTCGCTAGAGATCTTTGGGAGTGTGGTGGGATGGGTGGGTCCACGACACACAGTCTGCCCTCTCTACAGTTGCACAGTCCAAGTCGGGCATGCGCACTTAAGCTGATCTTAAGTGAGGTATATTTGGCATCGCAGCCATTGTGGATAAATATACGTTCAAGTGCCCTGGAGAGGAAATCAACTTCAATCGCCACTAAGCCTTCCTAGCAATGTTCATAGATTGAATGACTACAGAAGTCTGTCTAGTCAGGCGTCGATCAACGTGCATAGACCAATGCTGTTGATTCGCAAGAAGCCATGACTAGTCTGGAGTAGATTCTAGGTGCTACACTTCTTGAACAAAAGGTGTGCTCTTTTATGTCACGAAAAGAGCATCCAGGACTACTACTAATGGCAGTGCATCCGGGACTGCCATCAACACAAGTACTGTACATGTCTGGAGCAAGGCTATTATCCCGCATTCTTTCATAAGAGCCTGAAGTTGTGGCTAATGTCACCTGTACAACGTAATATAGTATTGTGTTTCAGTACTGTAGTATGGACTTCTAATACATTCCCCAGATGTCAAACTTTGGACTCCTATCTACCATTTCTGAGCGTAACGCACTCCTACTGGACATGGCACACGCCATGCTGCCACGCTGTAGCGAGAACCCTGAGACAGGCAGGCAGACAGCCAGCCAGCCCGACAGATGTTGTTCAATATATAAAGATGTGACTGACAGACAGACAGACAACCAGACACGCAAACAGGCAGACAGGACAGACAGACAGACAGACAAACAGGACAAATATATATATGCTATTTAGCTTTATCTGTATCAGTACTTATCCTGTACCAGTTCCAATTAATTTACAAATTTTTTTCAATCAACAGAAAGGCAGATACACACAGACCAACACACACACAATTCCATACTGCTCAAATGCTTCTTAGCCAGCTCCTTCTCACTCGCCTCCAAAATTCCAATCCTCATCCTATACTCCTTCTCCTTTTTCTTCATCTCATCGTTATCGTGCACCAACTCCATCGTCTTATCCGACATCTTCCCTAACTGCGATGAAATTGCCACGTTCTCTCGAATTGCCCGCTTCGTCGTCTCTGCCATCTGACGATTGGACACTTTGCGAAACTCAGCGGCGACGTCACTCACGCGCTTTTCCATCTCCTTCTTCAACCGATTCATGTCCTGCACAGCCTTTCTCTCCAGCTGATACAACACATCTTGATGCAAACGCTCATTCTCTGTCAGTTGGCATTTCAAGCCCAACAACTCCGCCTCCATCTTCTCTTTCGTCTCCTTGAAATCCTACATAAAATGGATAAAAAATGAAAACTAAAAAATAGAAAATAAAATTAATAGAAATGACTAAAAAATAAATTAAATAATAAAAATACCAAGGATAAAATTAATAAAAATAATAAAAATAAAAAATTAAATAAAAAAATAAAAATTAAATAAATAAAAAAATTAAAAATAAATAAAATTAAAAAAACAGAAAATTAATATAAGTTACATAAAAACAAAAAATTATTTGTACAAAGTTTTCATTTGTATCTATATATATAAAGCAGAGGTGTCTGTCTGTCTGTCTGTCTGTCTGTCTGTCTGTCTGTCTGTCTGTGTGTTCATCTGTAACAGCCTTTCTAAAAAACGGCAAGTCTGATCTCAGCCGAATTTGGTTTTCACACACCAAATTCATTCGCGTCAAAAGTGAGATTGTGGTTTTCTTCCTGACTGCTCCCACGACGACACGATTTCCTGCCGATCGCACTCGCTTCCGCTCGCGCGCGAATATCTCTGAAACGGCGCATCGTATCTCCACCGAATTTAGACTGCCCGTTCCTGACGTCGGACGACAGGCACCGATCGTGTCTTTTCTTGCCAAAACAAGCGCGAAGAGCAAGATTCGAATTCATTCAGCACATCTGGAACCTCGCAACTAAGACTGCACGTGACGTGTCCACAAACCTATCTTTACACTACAATATCTTGCCCGTACAAAGGACGGCCATGTAGAGCTTGTATTTTAATACATTTGATATATTCTTGCAACAAAATTAATATTTTTGTTTTATTTTTGTTACATTTCCTTAATTTTAATTTTTAATTTTTTAACTATTTAAATTTTTTATTCTCTTATTTTTAATGTTTTTTTGTTATTTCGTATTACACACATGCATACCTGCACGCTCTCCAACTCAGCCGTCAAGATGGCGACTTCCGCCTTCAGCTGGTCCTCTCTCTCTTGCGCCGACGACCGCATCGCTTGCATCTTCGCCTCGTGCTCTTTCTGCTCGCTGGCAAGTTGCCGTTCCGTTTCCGAATGCATCTCCTGCAGGTCGGCAATTCGCTCAGCGCGTTCGTCCAGCTGTGACTGCAACAAGTTCACTAAGTCATCACGGTCCTTCTTGAGCTTGTCAGAGTTCTCGACAACATCGTGGTTAACGATTTCCAGTTCGTCGCATTTCGTCTGGTAGCGATGAAGTCTCTGTTCGAGGTCCTTGATCTGTACAAGATAGAATTCTTTCGATAGTTCCGTGAGCGCGACCGAAGCGGCCGATTTGTCTCGTTTTCCGGCGCTCGCTTGGTCGTTTTTCTTCGCGCTGCCTTTTCCCTTGCCCTTCTTCTTCTTCTTCGGCGGCATTGCGTCGAACAGAAGTGTGGTGCTGTCGGGTTGTTATGACGATAAACTGCCCGGATGCTTTAACTTGAATATGGCGGACGGGGGGAGTGTTTCGAGGCGGAGTGTGTGGAGGAAGGTGTTGTTCGAGAAGCAGGAGTATGCTGACAATTATGTGGACGCGAGTTTTTTACAGGAGATGCGGAAGAATGGTGTGTCGTTTGTCGCAATTGCAAGCAAGCTCGGAAATAGTTTCGTCTGTTTTGTGCGTTTAGTTAGTACGGAGACCTACGGTTTAAATTATTTAGTGTGGCATTCTGGCGTAGTATCTCAGCAAATAAGCAGGTAAGTCGGTTAGCTTGCCCTCGGAGACCCACCGCACGCGCACTGGGTTCATACTTCGTGTATGACAGACAGACATACAGTAATGTCATTGTGTAAGTTAAATAGTCTTAGTACACTATTTACATTACGACCTGCAGTAGGTGTTTGTGTGTTATGCAGGCACCTTTCTAGACTCTGAGGTGGATTTGTTTATTCAAATAATGCAAGCATATTTGGTATTAAGTATGCTTGAGCCACTAAGTCAGCGTGGACAGACTTTAGTTTGTATGCACTGTATAGGTGCACTTGATACGTATATACAAGTGAATATAAGTTGTCTAAAGCTGCCATTTTTGTATGTTTGTCTAGCAGATTATGTTCATTAATATTTGGGACTTGCTGTCTCATTGGTAGAGTATTGGACACTGGCTGTAGTCTTATGTACACAGTGAATTTGCTTGTTGTATTGAGGCGATGCACACTACAGTATTATATTGAAGGTGCCTCTTTCAGTACATTAGACTAATGTATTGAAGGAATGCATATCTCAATACATTCGATCATTTGTATGGCAGGAATGCATCTCTTGGTGCTCGAGACTATTGTACTACCAGGCCCGACAGAAGCAACTTGAAAGTGGAGCAGCCTAGTGCATGTTAGTGGGTGTGGCTTAGCGCACGCTAGGGATGGGTTGGCACACATCCGTGAATAGTGAGCATGTGCACAGTGTGCTGTCACAGCGGTCAGGGAATATAGTTCAGGTAAGGAAAGAGAAGTCGTAGAAGACTTCAAAACAGTCACCAAATTAGTAGAGCCGCAATCCAGTAGATGAGCAAATATATTATTTTATTTAATCATCTCTACCTTTAGACTGGAAGTATGCGGCAATTGTTTACTGGCTGAAGTCGAGTTTTCAAAAATTAGGGCGGCCATGGCCACTGCTGCTGCTGCTGTGGCTCCGTCGGCCCTGACTACAGAGATTAATTGATGCATACTAGAAGGCTATTGATTTGAATGGCTGTATCGATGAATAACAAACTAGAGCCATTATTGAGCATTTCGCAAATAGAAAATGATCAGCTAGCAAACTTATCCTACTCTGCCTGATCTTTTCTCGATTTTATCAAAAGTTAATTTACATGTTGTACCTTGTCCATCATTGAGATACTTGGTCTACAGTATGGCATTCTATTTTGCTCTAGTGTGGCAATTTTTGCTGTTGTATTTGCGCTCTTGGACATGGAGTATCTCCATCCGACAACACTGTTTCTATTGACTGCCATTCTCTCTGGTTTTGCTGCACTGTTTTTAGTTTCTGTAGACAGCACGTCATGTAAGTGTGTTTCTGCTGTTGACTTGCTAGGAACTTCATCTAGTGTTTGCTGTAGCTATTGGCGATCTCAAGACGTGTGTGATATTCACTGTTGCCTTGTACGGATTATCGCCCGTGTTAAAGACTCTCACCGAGTCTATCAGTACAGACACGATCTATGCAATGACTGTGAGACGTGTTGTTGTGTTGGTGGTGAGATGTAATGTGACCGTGTTGTTGTTGTAGACGTTTATGCTTCTTGTTCATCTTTTGTTTCACAACTATGGAGCTGAAGGAGCAATGTACGTATGTATAACAGTAGACACAGAGACAGTACCCCCCTGTAGTTGATGCATTGACAGCATCAGTATATGCTCTGCAGTATGAAGAAAGGCCAGACAGACAGACAGACAGACAGACAGTAGTTGGACTCCTAGTTTCATATTGTATGTTGCTTGATTCATGTTTCTAATGTATGTATTGGACGGACAGACAGACAGACAAACATACAGAGAGACATATGCAGTACATACAACGTACATGTATACTGATACATACATGCACGTACATACAGTCAGACAGACAGATGTATGTAATACCTGTATTTCTCATTCATCCATCCATCCATGACGAGAAGGTGGAAGACGAAGAGACTATTTGGAAGTCCGACTCGTAAACACTAGCGGTTCCTTGTTTGATCATCACATTCAGATTCGTGTAACTTTTTAGAATGAATTGATAGATATCTGTTTATGTGTTGTGTTACAGTGTAGCGTGTTACAGTGTAGCGTTTAACCTTCTTTCTTGTTCAATGTTGATTCTGTATTTGGTCTTATTTATTGCAATAAATGTCCGTCCATGGATCCATCTATCCATTCATAGATCCATATGTGATATGTATAAAATATAGGTATTTGACAGACAGAAAGACAGACGACAGGCAGATAAATAAACGGACAGATAGACATATACGTGTATGTAGCTGCCAACTCACGTTACACCTGGACAAGGTGGCCAGAAAGGAAGAAATACAAGCCATTGCAAATAGCAATGTGTGTGTGTGTGTGTGTGTGTGTGTGTGTGTGTGTGTGTGTGTGTGTGTGTGTGTGTGTGTGTGTGTGTGTGTGTGTGCAAATGATGCTTTTTGACGTTTAGGGTTTCTCATGCCATCTCTCTTAACTCAGCAACATTTGCCTCTGTATGTCTGGCTTCTCGTCTCCCAACAGTCTGGCACGTGTTTGTAACCATCCTCTTTGCTATCTCGCTGTTTGCACTTGGGCCACTGACACGACTCAAGCTAAAGGTACACACAGCAATCGTCGATGACAGTAATTCTATAGAAGCTGAGCAGTTGTCATTGCATTCAGATGTGGCGACCTTCGTTTGACTTTGTTTCTACTGCTCTGCTGGGTGTTGTGTCAACAGTGGCAGTTTTCTCTCTCTCAACAAGTCTCACTGTTTTACTTGCCATTGCACACGTTGCTGTCATATTTCTTTGCCCTCTTTGGCTGTTTAGACTGCAGAAGCTAAAGAAGTATGGAAACAACTGTGCATGCATGTGCACACACACACACAGACACACAGACACAGACACACACAGACACACACACACACACACACACACACACACACACACACACACACACACACACACACACACACACAGTAATAAGAGTTTGTTTCTGTAGCACTATCCATGGACCGTGGGACGAAGCAGTCATCACTGAGTGATGAACGGAAATGACTGATATTACAACATATATAGCTGTATCAGCTGCCCATTATGGTATACAGCGTATACTGCAACAATATGGAGAACATGTACATACAATGAGCACACAAACTTCAGGCAATTGACTCCCTTAGCATTATCCCGGTAACAAGTCTGATGTCTTCCAATTGCACAGTTACCTTCTCCGATTGCACAGTTCCCTAATGTCCAGCTCCTTTATCGGCAAAAACTCTGAAAAATGCTTTTGGTGCATAAGGCATGTGTAAGTATAATATGTGGCACGCATTATAATAGACTGACAGACAGACAGACATAGATTGTTTGATTGATTTTAAACTTTAAAAGACACACAGCAAGCAAATCTTCAATTTAAAGTAAAAATCTACCTCAGTCCATTAACCTGTTCATCAGTTCAGACGTAATGGATTAAAACAGAGGCAAACAGACAGATAGACAGACAGACAGACAGTTTTTACAGTTACCAGAGTGTACGTTAAGCTTTCATTTCATGACCCTTTGGGTCATTTTTCTTGGACTCATAGATAGTGATTTAGCGTTGACTGTAATAGCGTTGATGTTTACCAATAGATGTTTTTTGACAGACAGATAGACAGACAGACAGACAGACAGACAGAATCAAGTTTATTGTCAACAATCTTCACTACTACAAACAGTTATTGTTAAAATGAAATGTTCTACTTGTAGTCCGAGACTATTGCTAATGAGTAAAACACTGAATGTCTCTATCTACTCCCAAAACACTGTCATCTCCTAATGAGCGCACAGAAAGCCTTGACAGCTTCCGCAAAATCACTCTGCTGTTGCATTTTCACAGACAGATAGACAGACAGACAGACAGACAGACAGAGATATATTGTATTGAGCGGGCACTAGCTAGGTCCCATAGACTTGTAGTTTTATGTTCAGCTATGTTTTAGTGTTAGTACTAGTTTGATGATGCAGTCAATACGGAACTAAGACAGACAGGTTGACAGACAGACAGACAGACAAACAAAACAGACAGGGCTTCGTATGCCTACTCAGATGTCCTTCACTCTAGTCATTTTGTTGCTTACAAAGGCACACATGCCACATTACAGAAGAACTGTCAATGGTTAATACCATGCCTTACAGTAGAGATGGTTGGTGCTGAGAGCTTTGATTGTAACACACATCTGTCCATACCTACCTAGTCAACTTTGTGATATACAAGATCCTTAGACGACGTTGTGAATACTAGGAATCGTACATGTGAGTGGCCACGGTACCAGCAAATAGTGTGATCAATTTCATATACACATTCTGTCTTAAGTTAAATATAAATACAGCATTCAGGCATTGCTCCTGTCAATGGCCTGTCTGTACATACATACATACTACATGTTATTTCTGTTCTCTTCTGTGTTCATCGTCATGAATGCTGTCTTTCAGTTGTGGTATAAAATGAGCAAATTTCATTATCAATAATTCTACGGACGTCTGAACGGTTGCTTGAACTAGTGACAATTCAGTGTCGTCAAACTCACTTAATACATAGCTAGTCACATGCTGCTTGAGTATAGGACGTCCAATTCCAAATCTCAGTCGACCCATTTTCTGTAAGAGATCAATAATGGCGTAATATCACCAATAAACATAGGAACTATGCTATGTAGTTATACTGAAAGGAATATGTCAGGCCTCTAAGTTTACATTTACAGCTTTGCTAGCCATTGACCAGTAAGAGAAACACTTTAGTCGACAAGATGAAAATTTAGTAGCCAATTGTAGCCATTGGCCCAAGTGTCATAACGATGACATGAAAATTGGTTTCTAACACTGTCTGGCACGAGTGTGGGCATACACACAGAGTCTGAGATATACACAGAGACACACTTCAAATGATACACACCTGCATCACATTCAGTCAGAATTTGAAATTGAAACTTTAAAATGAATGTCCCCTATGGTCGACAAGATCAGCTACAACATAAATAACAACTAAAGTTTGTTGGCCATGAGGTGTATGACCCTCTTCGTTCACCGCTTGAAGTCCACAATTTGGCCACTGATTCTGGCCGGAAGGATTTAATGCTATGGTTATCCCACGAAGTCCTGATAAGGTCTTCGACAGTCTCCGTAGACAAAGAGCTATGACTGTTTGATTAATCCTATTTTGCACAGAGAAGGCGTTCACATTCAGCACTTGCGATAGGCAGAACCAGCATAATAGAGACTGTATTGACTGTATTGAGAAAGTCCTACGTTGGACATGCCGCTTTTCAGGACAAACGAAGTAGTCTGCGATGCCACATTTCATGACTCCAAGACAGAAGCAGTGCCGACGCGGATGTATTGAGCACCTTGTCCCGTTTGACCAGACCAACCTCGCACAATGTGTGAAGCGTATTCATACAGTGTATGGCTACACGACGCACAAACCCTGCAATAATTTAACTGTGAAAGGGCTTCTACTTCTCTCTTACAATAGACTGAACCTTATAGCTGGGTTTAATACCTACTAGCCACTGGCGACTAACTGTTTGTGATTAGTCGCCATCTGAATATTTAGTGGCCATGGCGACTAATTTAGTCGCTACTTAGAGGCCTGTGTGTAGTCTGTAGTTGAAAATAGAACGTCTGTCATAGTCCAAATACATCTCAATGTGTGTTGTGACAAACAGAAAAGGGATATTCAACCATGCCAACCTGCACACACACACACACACACACACACACACACACACACACACACACACACACACACACACACACACACGTGCACACACACGTGCACACGCACACACACACACACACACACACACACACACACACACACACACACACACACACACACACACACACACACACACACACACACACACATTGAACATACCGATAATACACACCCCATTCATTACGCTGTAGGATGAAAGACAGTAAAAGAAATCACTACCAACTAACTGCCTTATCTTCATCAGCTTCATATCGTCTAGTTACTACATACCAAACAATTGCTCGTACTCAATAGTTCTATATATACTATTATACTTACATCTGACTGAAGGTGTGTCATTGTAGATCGAACCCCATTGTGTCCTCTAGTGACAGAGACAGCACCGTTTACTGCACAAGATTAAAATTTAGCTAAAGAACACCGACCTTGCACTACCGCCCATCTTGATATCACACTTCCCCAAAGGTAATTCCAAGTCATCATGCACCAAGAAGACATCGTCAGGAAGAACACCAAAATGTTTAACTGCAAAACAGCAATATTCATGGCCTCATGAACAAGGAAACATAAATTCAATAGAACAACATGAATGTTTGATGAAATCGGCAAATTCAAATATTGTGACCAGATGTGCCCAGATAATTAGTGAATACTGTGCCGAGAACAACAGAGTTTAAAACTACGTCATGCCAAACTATTGCCTGAAGCCAGATCTGCAAGTCAGTGCATACACTGAAAGAAGATATTAAGTCCTGCATGTAAATTTTTTCTCTCATTAATGGCATGTATAGCCTTGATGATTGTACAAATAAATTGATTGGCAAATTTCACAAGCATGGTCCCACACAAGTGTCCAGCTATTAGGGTAGTGACATTGACAGGTATGTGAGAACTGTAGAAAAGTTAGTCTTGGAATGGGCGTGTCTAGCAAGGTTATAGAAAGATGCGGCTATGATAAGGTAGACGCATACTTTACACACACACACATGCACGCATGCACACAGACAGACAGACAGACAGACAGACAGACAGACAGACAGACAGACACACACACACACACACACACACACACACACACACACACACACACACACACCACATTTCACATGCACAACTGGACAAGCAGAGACCAACTGACCCTACACGGCAACGCCTTAGACGAGCCAGCAACCTACCTGTGTATTTAAATTGTGGATATCACAAATACACAAACACATGAAATTAAATATTAAAATAAAAATAAAAATAAAAAATTAAATTAAAATTAATTTTAGTGCATAAACCAAATGCAATGCAATCGTTAATTTCATCCAATCCTCACCCGCTTTTGCCACACTCTTTCCGTTCTCGTTCATATACAGTCTCGGTTTGAGAAGTAAAAGTCTCTTGTCATCTGTTGTCAACTCAGCCACGTGACCGAGAATTTCCCTCCTTCTTTCCCATTCTAAATCTAACGAGGCGGCCAAGCTGTCGACGACAAGCCTTCCCGCACTATGTCGCGTACGCTCTTTGCCGTAGTTTCCGAGTCCTACGACCAGACACGTGATGTCGTGTTTGTCCATACCGCCTTCTCGCAGGAGCCGTCTTATGGCTTTCTTTGCCGCAATGTAAGAGGTATGAATAGATAGTCTCCGATTTAGACGTATCATTATGTCATTTCAGTTGACCTGATGTTGCGTAACACAGTGAAAATCGAACATACGGGTGTTTCGTTCACATGGTAATTTTGGACTTCCACATACGGGTGTTAAGCACTCGAACGTACAGCCGGTCATCTCTCCCTCATGAAGGAGAAGACCAACAAACTTTGTGGTAGATTAGCGGCTTGTCAATTGCTCATTCCAGATCTCAAACTAAAACTAGATTTACATTTTTTGTTCTTCTAACATCTGTTCTAGACTAAGTTTACATTTCAGTTTTATTACCATTTTTAAACTAGATTTACATTTTAGTTTTATTACTATCTTTTTTAGACTAGATTTACATTTTAGTTTTATTACCATCTTTTGTAGACTAGATTTACATTTTACTTTTATTACCATCTTTTTAGACTAGATTTATATTTTACTTTTATTACCATCTTTTTTAGACTAGATTTACATTTTACTTTTATTACCATCTTTTTAGACTAGATTTACATTTTACTTTTATTACCATCTTTTTAGACTAGATTTACATTTTACTTTTATTACCATCTTTTTAGACTAGATTTACATTTTACTTTTATTACCATCTTTTTTAGACTAGATTTACATTTTACTTTTATTACCATCTTTTTAGACTAGATTTATATTTTACTTTTATTACCATCTTTTTTAGACTAGATTTACATTTTACTTTTATTACCATCTTTTTAGACTAGATTTACATTTTACTTTTATTACCATCTTTTTAGACTAGATTTATATTTTAGTTTTATTACCATCTTTTTTAGAATAGATTTATATTTTAGTTTTATTACCATCTTTTTAGAATAGATTTATATTTTAGTTTTATTACCATCTTTTTAGACTAGATTTACATTTTAGTTTTATTACCATCTTTTTTAGAATAGATTTATATTTTAGTTTTATTAGGGTAGTTGTAAGTACACTGTACTTACCTAATTGTGGACACTCCCCGGTAATTTGGGTTACAATCGCTGTTTTCTCTGGTAGCCTGCACGAAGAGACAGTGAAACATGTCCGATACACGCACCAATGTCTAGGCTTCGGAACGGTACCTGTACGACTACAATCGCACAACGTCAGCTAGCGCACTAGCAAAATATACGGGATAACGTCTGTAAACAGCTTGCACGTGGGGTGTATCCTAATTGTGGACATTGTTTTCTCCGTTATAGAAAGCGACTGAGCCTGAGTAACAGCTGGACTAGATACCTGAATGGTTGCCTCACAAGCTGGTATTTTGGGCCGCAATCAAAACCTTGTTCTGTGGTGTATCACCTCTGTGTAAAATGGCGTCGTGCCTTTCAAATTTTGCAGAAACCAAATGTTCTGTTTACGACGCAATGCAGGAGACGATCAATCATGTTTAGATAAACGTCTCAACTGTAAACTGTGGTTCTAGCATCTTTTGCGTTGCTGGTAGAGCTGATTATTGATATCAGACAAGGTAGTTTTGACCTTCCATCTATCCTAGGTGAGTTTGCAGGTTTTCATTTTGTGTCTTATTGTTGCCAGATCTAGTAGCAGTGAAGACAGTCAAATTCTGACTGGATTATTAATGTCGCTGATATTGACATTCCACCTTCTTTGTTCGTTCTCATTTCATACCCTATTGTGGCCAGATGTAGTTGCAGTGAAAACAGCTAGATTGTCAGTGGATTACTGATGTCTAGATCTAGTATGAGTGAAGATATTCAGGTGTTTACTGAACTGGAATTAGACGTTCGCTCCATGCACATAGTGCGCTTCTTTAGCACGCTAGAGTCAACGTAACTATAGGCTCAAAACTTTACTAAAGTACTCGATAATTGCTTAACTAACGTCAGGGCACTTTCATGATCCAATAAAAGAACGATTCGTGTACCTCGAATTTGTGGTCGATATGGGAGAAACGTTGTACGTGCTAACTGTTTCGCAGGGGAATCGTCGTGATACACCACAGAACATGGTTTTGATTGCGGCCCAAAATACCAGCTTGTGCGGCAACCATTCAGGTATCTAGTCCAGCTGTTACTCAGACCCAGTCGCTTTCTGTGGCGGAGAAAAACATGTCCACAATTAGGATACACCCCCGTTGAGCTGTTCACAGACGTTGTCCGTATAGTTTGCTAGTGCGCTAGCAGACGTTGTGTAATTGTAGTCGTACAGGTATTGTTCCAAAGCTTACTAAACATTGGTGCGTACATCGAACATGTTTTCCTCTCTCTCCGTTGCAGGTTACTAGAGAAAGAGTGTTTGTAACTCAAATTACCGGGGAGTGTCCACAATTAGGAACACCTACCCTACTATTTTTAGACTAGATTTACATTTTAGTTTTATTACTACCTTTTTTAGACTAGATTTATATTTCAGTTTTATTGCTATCTTTTTAGACAAGATTTACATTTTTGTACTATTACCATCTCAGCATCTGTTTGACCCCGGATGTGGTGCTTTAGGTTTCCAGTTGTCAAGGCGGGGATGCTATGCTGCAATAACCACAGTACATGGATTACTTAGCGTGCGTTATGAAAACGAATTCAGTAGATCTGCATTGTTTGACATTGATGGGGTCAAATTAATTATACTCTCTATCTTTCTAGGCTTGTTTATATTAGTTCGGATGTTCTACATTGGATGGTAGACAATCCGTTACGATGGATTTGAGTTCTTGAGTTTCTTGCATTTGAAGTTTATTGCAGCACCCAACCACAAGCGTACGCACAACGAAGCTGGAAAAGTAACCGGTTCGTATAATTTAACTTTTACATGTACACGTGCACTAGACCACAACACGTGCAGTGTATCATGTACATACCCGGGCTTCACGTCTCGTACCCGGATATTTACGTAACTTGTGTACTTCCGGAAGACACAATGGTGACGTTGTTCATTCGTCTCGCACGATTCTGAGAACCTAAGCGAGCATTTCGGCGTAGACTATCAGCTATTCGATCAACAAGATCAGAAGCACGCTCATCAAGCGTCGGCTCTGCGCGGACCCCGGTCTGTCAGTAGCCACATCATCAGGTCAGACATTGTTGGGCGGTTTCCGGATGTACTAGGCGGTCGCGGTAGAATCGTTAGGCTTCGTACGTGTCTGTGTCGTCTCATCATAATCGTGATTGCCTCCTCTGTAGTCTCACTCGCCTAATTTCTGCAGGTTTTCCCGAAGCCGCGCGCTCTCCTCGTCTTCGATTTCCTCTCGCTCGAAGGGATGCGGTTTTGTTTGCTCGTTGTCGCCTTGATCAGCAGTTCGCTAGGTGAGTGTTGTTGTGTGTTTTGTTGTCACGTGATCGAGACGTCGGCGTTGTTGTCTGTGTGACAGTTGTTGCTGATGTGTTGACGCCGCTTAGCTACAATGTCCGCGAGCCGAGCAGCTTTAGAACGGATAAAGAACTGGTAACTTATAAATACACGCTAGTGGATAACGTATACAATGGTAGCAAGTCAGATGGCTACCTGAAGGATGGACAAGGAAAGTTGACTGATGGGCAATTCGGATTGACTGACTTACCCTCCTCTAATGTTGCTGCTGATGACAGCAGATGGGTTTCTTGGCGTATCAAGAACCACCCGGAGCCTTTATCTATCTATTTTACATTTCAGGAGGACATCATGATCCAATCAGTTACCGTCAATAGTCTCAGTCAAAAGTTCATTGATGGTACCACTACTAACATATATTCAAATATTGGTATTAGCCTGTTGAAAGAAGACAATACAACTATGGTAAACAAAGAAATACACGTGCCACCAAATCAAAGTGACATCGGGGTCCATAATGACATGTTCATGTTGAAGAACTGTAAAGCAGGTCGTATTGCCCTGTTAGAGTTTCAATATCCGAGTACTGAAAAGCGTCTTATCTTTGGCGAGATGCAGTTCAAGGGTGAATCGGGTATGATAAGATTGTCAGCATTAATATCAACCACTCATATTGTTTCTGTTGGTATCTTGTTCCGTAGCGATTACGGTTGAGTTTTCAATGTTACAAACACGTAACACTAATATTGCAGGATGGAGAGTCGTATTGTATTGTCTTAGCAACAAGGACAACATATCGATAGAACACTCCAGCGGGAAAATCGACTGCCAGATTACGAGGACAGCAGACGATCGTTACAACTGCACGATCACGAAGGAACGTATCAAATTTAAAGATGCAGGGAGGTACACATGCACGGTATATGGAAATAATGGTGATTGTGAATCTAAGCAGGAAGACGTATCCGTCCTTGTGGCAGGTACGCGTCGTCGTAGTGTTGCTCCTGCATTTGTCTGATCGTTTGTATGTAGGCATATATGCCAACACGCTGAAGCAAATGGCCGGCATTGGGTCCACGGCAATGTTGAGTTGTCACAGTGCATCATTTACCGGTTCGATTACCTTCGAGAAAAGGAACACGGCTACAGACACGTTCGTACTTGTAGTCGATTCAGACAAACGCAATGTATCTCATTTCAAGAACGGTACGGTTTCGTGGGCAACGCTGAAGTTTCTCAACGTCACGCAGACAGATGGTGGGACGTACAGATGCTATTACAAAGACCAATCGCAGGAGTTTCTCAGTCAGGATATGACACTGTCAATTGGCGACGGTATGACACCAACACGAGGCACATTACTAAGTCATGAACTTTTCTGTTTTGCAGTTCCCGTGACGCCGCCATCTTCAAAAACACGTAGCATTGCATCAGGCATGGATACGTGTAATTTGTTATATTCCGGGTAATCGTGTGATCGTGTTTTGTAGGGTCAACGACATCGATGGGCTCGTCATTTTTGAGACGTTCAACCCAATCGTTTAGTAGTACTCCGACGTCGGATTTTACAACGACGCTCGCCCATTCTTCTAATACGTCTTCTGGTTAGAATTCCAGAGTTTATCTTAATTTGTCATATAATGATTTGAATCTGTGGCAGGTGGCAAATCTGGTAGCGATGGAGGTCTCGGAGGTGGAGTAATTGCTGGAATTGCTTTCGTTATTCTGCTTGTCATCATGGTTGTTGTGTGCATCATCATCTACATATTTTGGCGACATCGTCGACCGCATAGTGACAGCGCTGTAGCTGGAATTCGATACAAGAAAGACGTTGCGAGCGATCACGCTTACGATACACCTTCCGACATGACACAATACTCTCTATCTCCGGAAACTGGATGCGTAAATGGAACGACGAATAGTCATAATGGTCATGGTTCTCTGATGCCGCCGCAGGTCTCCTTTTATAGATTTCCCGAACAGCAAGTTAATGAATCTCCCGACTATGCAGAGGCGGAAGAAGTGGTGTATTCGAGGTCGAAGACGTTGCCAATTAATGGACTGACAGACTTACAGATCGTGCGAAATCGTCAAGCCAGTATGCCACCAAAGTTGGCCAAATCGCAGCTACTGAATTGTCAGACGGTGAGTGATTCGGTCGTGTATTCGGAGCCGGCTATTGTTACGGATTCGACGAGGAGTCGTCAGCCGTCCAACGAATGCATGACGCCACGTAATAGTTCGCGTGACAGCGGGTTGGGTCATGATCACGATGTGTCTCCCAACCACGTCTACGAACGAGTTCCCCAACAATCGATCATCGAGGATCCGTCTCTCATACATCGTCAGGTAGCCGATCTCGCCATCTACGCTTCCGTGAACGAAATCAACCACCACTCCGAGGTCGCAGCTCGACAGAGTGTCATCGAGATGGACGAAGATCTCAGTCCCGAGTTCATTCTCTCGTTCAGTGAATCGGCATCCGTATCGTCCACATCACACGACGGCATTCTTCCTTACCTATCCGTGTATGCAGATCCGGCTCCTCTCCTACAATCGGACGGCCCCCCAGAAATGCTTCCCGAGAAGTTCTCTCAACACCGACGAATCGGTCAGGGACAATTTGGAGACGTTTTTCAAGCCTTTGCGAAGAGCATCCTAGTGGAGCATGTCATCGACGGTCAACTGAACGGTTTGTGCGTGAAGGACATTCCCGTTGCTCTGAAATGCCTAAGAGCAGGAGCCACCAAGGACATGGAAGAGGCTTTCAATAAGGAAGTGAAATTTATGGCGCATCTTCGGCATCAGCACGTCGTTCGTCTTCTCGGCGTATGCAGCATGGTGCAGCCAAAGTTTATGGTGATCGAATACATGGAGAACGGTGATCTCAATCAGTATTTACAGCAGTTTGAGCTTGATGAGCAATTGTTGGAGGAGGGAAAGCAATTAATGTCGTACGATGTGCTGGTCAGCATGGCGGCTGATGTCGCGTCGGGAATGGAGTATCTCGCGTCCAAGTTTTTTATACATCGCGATCTGGCTACTCGGAATTGTTTGGTCGGCCAGAACCATATTGTCAAGATAGCGGATTTCGGGTCAGTGGTCTGTTGCGTATTTGGTGGTGGATGTATTTTGTTCAGCGGTTTGACGTGTTGTTTTCTCTCTGTTATCTGTCTGTCTGTTTTTCTGTCTGTCTGTTTTTCTGTCTGTCCATCTGTTTGTCTGTCTGTCTGTCTTTTCGTCTGTTTGTTTGTCCATTTGTCTGTCTGTTTGTCTCTCTGTCTCTTTGTCTGTCTGTCTTTTTGTCAGATTGTCTGTTCGTCTGCCTGACTGTTTGTTTGTCTTTCTGTATGTCTTTCTGTCTGTCCATCTGTTTGTCTGTCTGTCTGTCTTTTTGTCTGTTTGTCTGTCCATTTGTCTGTCTGTTTGTCTTTCTGTCTCTTTGTCTGTCTGTCTTTTTGTCGGTTTGTCTGTCTGACTGTTTATCTGTATGTCTGTCTGACTGTTTGTCTGCCTGCTATTCTGTCTGTCTGTCTGTCTGTCTGTCTGTCTGTCTGTCGTTTAGTTTAAGCATCAATACTACCGTACAGTGAATATCAGTAAAAAGCACCACAGCTAAATAGTGAGTTCTCAACCCATGGGTCGAGTTACACAAGTTGCATTAACGGAAACAAAATCGTAGTGAATAAGCATCTCTAATACAGTCAATGTTCTTTACTTGACGGCTAATCTTCTTTGACAAAACTTTAGCGTTACATGATTGCAGAGCAATTGATAAGCACCACCGCCTATAATTCTTGAACTGGCCTTCGCTTTTCTTACCAAATTCTTCAACCGATTTCTCACAGTTGACGGAGATACTTGTGAGCTTCTGAGCCCTAAAACTCCAAAGTATTCCAGTACTAAGGGAATGGTGTTTTTGCATGTCCTCCTGGTATCTTGTCCTTAAACTTTTTCTCTTTCAATTCTTCTCTGGCTTTTGCTGCAAACCCATCTTGCTCTGCTGCTCTTTGATTCCAAGGGTGAGCCAGTGAAATAGTAAGATCTTACGATGTTCCAATGCAAGCATCAAAAACTGAAATGTTTGGTCTGTCTGTCTGTCTATTTGTCTGTCTGTCTGTCTGTCTGTCTGTCTGTCTGTCTTAGTTCTCTATGGAATACATCATCAAGTCTAGTACAACATCACTAACACTAAAACAAAGCTAACATAAAACTGCGAGTCTATATGGGACCCAGCTAGTGGCCCCTCAGTACAACAACTAAACAATAGCTATTGAATAAAGTTTCAAACTATTGTTGCTAAAATGATGTCCAAGCTGCTTGATTTTCTCTCTAATTACTTGTGAATTAGACTGCCTGCCTTTCTGTCTGTCTGTCTGTCTGTCTGTCTGTCTGTCTGTCGGTCTGTCTGTCTGTCAGTCGGTCTGTCGGTCTGTCTGGCTGTCTTACATATATTTCATACATTGAAACTAGTACACTCACACTAAACTGTGAAACAAACAAGCAAGCTCGCAGGCTGTACGCTAAAACCAACTGCAGTGTCTGTTTGTCTGTCTATCTGTTCATCAGGTTGTTGCCTGCTTGTGTCTGTCTGACTTGTTTGCACCTCGAATTTTTTATTCACGGCAACAAGCTTGTGTCTTCCTTCAGTCACTGTCATTGATCTATTGCAAATGTACACAGTTCTCTTTGTCTTCATTTTCTTTCACCGTTTGCTTTTGTCATTCTCCTTATGTTATTATACTAACATGTATCCGATTGCCTTCCAGAATGACCCGATCCGTGTACGAAAAGAATTACTACCGGCTAGCCGGTCGAGCCATTCTACCCATTCGCTGGATGGCGCCGGAATGTTTCTACGGCAAATTCACCATGATGAGCGACATCTGGGCATACGGCGTCACGTGCTGGGAAATATTCACGTTGGCACGAGAGCAGCCCTACCACGATCTGGAAGACAAGCAGGTGATTGAAAATGCTGTACGTCGCGAGGGCCGAATGCTGCTCGATCGGCCCTCGTGCTGCGATGATCCAACATTTCAGCTGGTACTAGACTGCTGGAATGAGGCCCCCGAACTAAGACCATCGTTTACAGACATTTGCGAGAGACTCAGGTTGTTAGTCGAAGAGCGAAGCGAATCGTCTTATACCTAACTGATTTTCTCGCTCGTTGTCCAAACACTTGCTTGACTCGATTGCAGTTTATGGACTGCTGGAAGGCTGGCACAGTTTCTAGTTTGTTGCACCTAGTCTACTGTAGGGCAGGTGATTAGATTCAACAGGTAGATTCGATTAATATTAATTAAAATTACAGGGACGGACTTTTTTTGCGAAGGTTTATTGCAATAAGTGAGTAATGAGAAGTTTTAGCGAGTAACAAAGGTCTTTTGCTTGATGCAATTCACAGATAGTTTTTGGTGTATGAAAGAAATGTTATGTGATGCAAGTGACTCTGTGACACTCGGTGTGTCTGCTGGGAGGGACCTCGGTGTGTGAGGCTCAAAAGGCATCTGAGCGTACAGGCTCTATGATCGCTGTCGGGAGAATAAGAAATTAATAATCAGAACAATTAGTACAACTCAAAAATGTGGCTATAGGTACAGTGTGTGTCTGTGTGTGTGTGTGTGTGTGTGTGTGTGTGTGTGTGTGTGTGTGTGTGTGTGTGTGTCGTGTCTGTGTGTCTGTCTGTGTGTCTGTCTGTGTGTCTGTCTGTGTCTGTGTCTGTGTGTGTCTGTGTCTGTGTCTGTGTCTGTGTGTGTGTGTGTGTGTGTGTGTATCTGTGTGTGTGTGTGTGTGTGTGTGTGTGTATGTGTGTGTCTGTGTGTCTGTGTGTGTGTGTGTGTGTGTGTGTGTGTGTGTGTGTGTGTGTGTGTGTGTGTGTGTGTGTGTGTGTGTGTGTGTGTGTGTGTGTGTGTGTGTGTGTGTGTGTGTGTGTGTGTGTGTGTGTGTGTGTGTATTTGACCATGTCACACTAGAGGAATGTGTGGTATGCAAGTTAATGTCCAATCACAAGCAGGATTAGCCTTTGCTGTACAATCAAAGACTCCACTATACTTCATCACTTCCAATAGTTCTTGTTTTTCGACTATGACGTATGCCACTTCAGTACTAGAATGTGGCTGCAGCTCATGCATCCGCAATGTTTGATCCAAGTATGTTTTCTTTCTATGCCTTTGCAGCTTATATACATGTATGTGTGAATATGATGTGACCTTTGAACCACAACTATTAATTAATTGTGGATTGAAGGTAACTTCATATTCACAGGTCACGTGCACAAAACTTCACACATATTCCTGCACCCTTAATTAAAAAGGATTAGAAATAAAACATACTAGTCGTGTAGAGATTAGGACGACAATCGGCCCCAAACGGTAACTGTAAATTGGAAGCCGAGTAAGTAAAAATAGACAATGCGCACGCGCAGACAAACAGGCAGGCAGAAAGGTGACAGACAGGCAAGTGCAACTGTTTCTCTCATGAGTGACATGTGCCAGAAGATAATTACAACCCTTCGAATGTCATGCTGATTCTAGTGGCCTAAAGTCACAAATTGTCGAATAGAGTATTCAATAGTAGTACAATAAACAATTTATGTGCCCCCGAGCGACTGTAATTTTACACTGCAGGACAAACTCCCACCCACCGAGTCGCACAGTCGACAGGAAAATGGCGGACGTCGCCGAGCATCTACGCTGCTTTGCGTGTTCTAACCGCTTTCGCGACCCCAAACTTCTTCCTTGCCTTCACACGTTCTGTGGCGAATGTCTCGACGACGTTCTGGAGCCGGCAAACGGCGACGCGAGTCTGGTCATCAAGTGTCCGACGTGCCAGTCGGAAACGAAGCTCCCGCGCAACGGAGTGCACGGCCTGCCGACGAATCTCTTCATCAGCAATCTCATCGATGTCGTCGCGTTGCAGAGCAGTCAACACATCGCGTGTAATCTCTGCACGGAGGGCTCGGCAGCGTCCGCCCGCTGTTCCGACTGTCTCGCGTTTTTGTGCGAATTCTGCCAGCAGGCTCATCGGCGACAGCGCAAAACGGCAAGTCACCGAATTCTCTCGCTGGAAGAAGCGAAGCTGAGCGCCAGACAGTCGTCGAAGAGGCTCTGTTCGCCTCCAACATGTTCTCATCATCCGGGTGAGGCCCTCGGTCTCTTCTGTGATTCGTGCGACCGCCTGATATGTCGGGACTGTACACTGATCGACCATCGGCGGCACCGCTACTCTTCCGTCTCCGACGCGTCGACGCGGCATGTTGCATCTCTGACGCATCTGATCAGCCAGGCGCGTTCACAGGTCGAATTCATCAGGGGAGCATTGAATGAGACACAGGAGGTGAGTCAGAGGCTGAGAGACAGAGCAGCAGCTGTAGCAGTGGAAATATGTGATGCGATCAATGGTGTGGTGACTACACTGCAGGCACACAAGAGTTCACTGCTGGGCGATCTCGATCGGATTCAGCAGGAGAAGTTGTCTATACTCGAATGTCAGAGAGATCTCCTGCAGAAGTCTGTTAATAATGCTGAGGCTAGTTGTAGGTTTGCTGCTGAGATGCTTCGGGAAGGAGAAGAGATCGAGGTGCTGTCTATCAAAGGGCCTCTTATGAATCGACTCGAAGAGTTGGTCAAGTCGACGTTACCGATTGAGCCACAGTCTGATGACTACATTCAGTTTTTGCCGACTGACTTGATTGCTGTGCTCGAGTGTGGACAGGCGCTCGGTGTAGTTGAAGGTACCGGTACGGATCCGGCTAAATGCGGACTAGACAAGGATGGCACTCTAATCCAAGTTCGGCTCCAGAAATCGTGCACCGTTTCTGTAGTGGCGAGGGACCATTATGGTGCCCAGAGAACAAAAGGAGGCGATCATGTCGATGCTGTGTTACAGAGTCGGAGCGGAACTTCAGTGCAATGCACGATAGTCGACAATGAAGACGGTACATATAGCATTTCATTTGTTGCAGACGAACCAGGAGAATATCGTTTGGTCATCACGATCAATAGTCGTCCAATTGTCGGCAATCCGTTCTTTGTCAAGGTATTGGCGAAGAGGAAACGACATAGTGGAACGTGGCATTGCTGCACGTTCTGCTCTACCAACGGGAGAAAGGATGTCAAGTGCGGTTGTGGTGCGGTGATGCCGGGAGGATATAACGGTTGCGGACACGGGCACCCTCGTCATCCCGGTCATAAACACTGGTCTTGTTGTGGAAGTCTGACGTACAAGTCTGAATGTATGTTGGAGTAATTGAGAGCTTCCTAGTTTGCAACCGATCTCATCTGGTGTCTGTAGGTGGAAAGATGTGATTTGAGCAATTTAATTTAGTACCTGAATTAATAATTATCGACATTAAATTGTATATTACATTGTGTGTACTGTACTTTATTAATTAATTGCATTTGATATCAGTTTGTACCTAAACAGAAAATTAATATCCTTAGAAAATATTCTTGAATGACGCCAATCGTCTGTTGTCTGCAATCTTGAACATTTGGGGAGACCTGTTGGGCAGTTTTTCACTACACATGTACACACACACACACACACACACACACACACACACACACACACACACACACACACACACACAAGCTTTGTAATTCAAAAAAATCAATCGAAAGTTTTGTGCCAGCTAAGATACCATTCATTGACTGTAGTATGTTATCCTCGACATTCATTCCATTCAGGCTTCCTAGGAAGCAAACGTGACGTCACTTTTAATGTGCATGCTAATATCAACGTCATGCCAAGCGTTTGTTGTTTCTGTCTGCACGTTCGTCGGTAAAAGGACTCTGTCGTGCTCTGTCGTCAAGAGAATTCGCAGTTTATTCGATTGCCAGCTTGCTTTTTATGTTACCAGAGTCCACCGTCGGTTACAAGTTGTGAGGAATCTGTATTATCTGAATCCTGCTTTCAGTGTGATTACCGACGAGACTCGTGTGGTCTGCTGACTGGTCAACATCAGGAGAACGCGTCGTCGCCTGTCAGTGCCGGCTGTCTAGTTGCTTCCTGTCTGAATAAATTTTCTGGTGGCCAGAAGTATGCTTCACCGATGGACTCTATTCTATTGGATTTTCGCAGAAGCAGGTACTGCGTTGTTCGTTCTCTGCTGCTATGTGCTTGTCTAATTAATCATTGACGCTGTTGAGATGGTAATAAAGGCATTATGAGATGATAGTGTCTGAGCAGTTTGCTGGCATCGTTTTTCTTACGTATTGTTGGACTGCATGGCAGCCTAGAAGTTGTTGTGACCGTGTGTAGCTGCTAATTTGTTTGATGTTACAACTAACAGATAGTAAACAGGTCTGGCTTTACAATAGAGCACTCCAGACTTTCCTTTGACTGTAGCTTCCACACTCACTAACTAGTAAATACTTTCATTCATTCAAATGCAACGTTTTTCCTGTACTGTTGGCTTGTAGGGAAATAGGCATATAAATTTTGGCAGAATTACTTTGTCTAGTATGAATGGCTTGTCAGTAGATTAAATTTCTGTGAGGCCCAGATGTCCTATTTACATTTAGATGGAGCAGTTGACTGTCTTTTCCATATGACTTGTTTGGAAATGTGGGTACAGGCCAATAGGAAGCACTTTGAAATTGGTTATGCCGAGCATGTGCTAAGAGAACATGATGCAAGGATATCGCGTTGAGAGGATGTGGTCCACAGGTATTCGGGAAGTGAGCAGTTTTTCAGTATACCCAAAGGCAGATAGAGGGAAGGGTCCTGGGGTCCGGACCCCCTCTTCTTCGAAACATGCTTACTGCAATAGCAGTATAAATCAAGGGCTTCTATTCTCTAAAAGACGAGTTAGCCACTGTAACCAAAGTGAACGTACCTTATTGTTTTGATGGATGGTTAATTCATTCAATTCAAAACTAATATGCCCATAATTATATCTACTGAATTATGTTAAGAACTTAACCCTGCTACAGATTGAAGTGAGTTTGCTGGTTCTGTAGGTCACATACAGACTTAGCTGTTATGGGGCGTGGCTAATGATACAACTGGACTCCCTCTTTCGAAAAATTCTGTATCCGTGCTTGATACCGGTATCTATTGTTACTTTCATTTGCAACAAATACTGTAATGCAAACTATCCGAATCAGAGACAAAGATCTTTGAAGGTCTTTGACTGAGTCTACTGTTAAGACGACTGTCGATCGAACAACTTTCATCTGACATGATCACCTGATCTAAGCGGAATGTGACGCTGCTAGCTTAATTAATATTAATAATAGGCAGAGCAGAATGGGCGCCAAGAGAGGCAGCGACAGTGACGTGGCTACAACTATGATCTTCCACTTCAAGCTTTAATTTTATCAAGGCAGCAAAAATAGACTATATATTAGTTCTGTAATTACCTATACCTTCAACCGGAAGCTTTGCCAATCGTTGACTGGCAGAAGTACAAAATTTGAAATATGGTTTGGCCAAAACTGGGACCTGACCGGTTCCTAAGGCCCTGATGTACATTGTTAAGTGAGATTCCTCTTGAATCTGGAGTAGGTATGATTCAGGTAATCTGTTTTAACTTATATGGTTTGGTCAGTAGTCAGCTACGTCAATTAGATACTCACAAAGTTCAGACTGTTGATTGGGAAGTTGTGATCTCTGGTAAGCATGGTAGTACTAAGTAGCATACATGCATGCATGCATACAGACGTATGTACATTTGTTGTATGTCCATTTGTGTATAATAATAATAATTACAATATATACGTAAATTATTTAATTAACATATAATTTGAGATGGAATTGTATTGTGTTGTGCAGCCATTGAAAATTGCACCTTTATCAGAAGGTTATGTTGTATCAGCAGTTTGTTTGTTTGTTTGTTTGTTTGTTTGTTTGTGAACAGGATTACTCAAATATGTGTGGATGGATTTTGATAAAATTTGATGGAATGAACTTCAATAGAGGAACCATTGATTAGTGTGGGGATTCTTCATCTGAATGAGGGTCCTTTTCGAGGGGGTGACTTCCCTTAGAACTGTTTGAAGAGAAATGTGAGATAACTTCCAGGTTTACTTAGGCACACTCATACCATCTTTGTGAAGAGTGAAAGTATCATGTTTCATCGCAGAGCTCTACTTGAGTAGGATTGTTGCAATGTACTGTGAATGATATTGACTTACAGGGTATCGGGACAAGTCGCGATGCCTTGTGTGGATGGATATTGATGAAATTTGACATGGCGATAGAACTTTGACAGAGGGACAATCGATTAGTTTTGGGGTCATATAAATGACGTGTGTACTTGATAATGTGAACACAGAAGCCTTTCACATAGTTGCCTTGAAAACAATTATTAATGTCATTAGGAGGTAATTGAGCTGCCTTGGCAGAGGTTTGTGCTGTTGGAGTGCTGTGTATAGTTAAAATTTATTAGTCTGGTAATGACGCAACTTATCAGACTGTGTGACACAGTTCTATTATTGAATTGATTTAGTTTATTGATGAGTACCTGTTGCATGTGTTACATTCTCAAATTATCAATCAATGTCTTCACACTTTGGTTATATGTTTGGTCTTTCTAACTTTTGTATTTTTGCTTGCAGTGTTTGGGATGGTTATTAATCCAATCAGATACAGAGTTCTAGGACCGCAGAAATTCAAAGTAGTACATGGCACTTTGCCGAGGCACTGTAGCTTGCCAGATGATACGTGCAGTACAAATAGCACTAACGAAGAACATGTGTGTGAGCGTGGAAAACTAACTGATGGCAAGTTTGGCTATTCAAATATTACGTGTAATGGCAGTGAAGTGACTGGATGGGTTGGTTGGAAATTTTCAAGCAACACGTCTAAATTAGACAGGAACTTAACCATTTCTTTTGAATTTGAGAAGGACTACGTATTTCGATCGTTTGCTTTTAATTCGCTTGGCCAACAGTTTGTTGCAGGATCTGTGTATGTATATACTAGAGTAGACATTTATTTGAAGGAACGTCACAAGGCAAGTGACTGGAAACTTGTGGCTACAAAGAGACACGGAAACCCTTTATTGAAAATTCACAACGAGTCTGTCAATGTTACCACATCATGTGTAAATTCAAGTCGATTTGCCAAGGTTGTTTTTCATGTTGAGAAAGGGAAGAGAATTGTTCTTGGTGAAGTTCAGTTTGAAGGCGAAGAAGGTAATATGTGTATTTAATTTTAGTGTTAATATTAGAATGATTGGCAATTTGTATAATGTGCAGATGCTATTATCACGTCGTTTTGTAAGGAGCAAAAGGAAAATGAGTTGATCCTGAACTGTACAGCTGAGCACGCGAGCAATGTGGTTATTCAGGAATGGACTAACAAAGCAGATCTCAAGTGTGAAAATGAGGAATTACACAATGGGTGTATTGCAACAGTTTCATCAACGAATTTTAGTGGTAAATTTGAATGCATTGCTTCGTCTTTAAATAAGTGTCAAAATAAGTCGTTGAGATTGAGAGATTGGTGTAACAAAACTGTGCTGATGCCACCCATGATATCTTGTTGCAATAGCTCTTTGCTACAGCCTTCAAGGACATTGGCCAGTTCTGGAGGCTTTTCAACTTCGATGTATCTTAGTTCTAAATCTGCTTATCAAACTTCATCTCTATCTTCTGGTGACACCTCTACATCTGTTTTGCCAACTTTGATCGTTTTCCCATCACTGGGCGTCATGACGTCTATTAATGGGGCGTCACGATCATCTGTAAGGTCTAATTTGAAGGGGACCGTTATGTGTTCATCGGTTAACTGTCCAACCTTCTCTTCGGTGACTTCAATGGCATCATCTTCTGCTGCAAATAAAAGGTTTGCAACAACAGCATTTGCAACCATCACATCTGCAACTACAACAATTGCAGCTACAACGACTGCAACTGCAATGGCTGCAACTACAATGGCTGCAAGTACATATACAACTATAACATCTGCATCTACGATATATGCTAGTGTGACAGCTACAACTTCATTAACTCAAACCTCAACAGAATCAACACTTCTAACAACTTCAATAGTCCCAAGCATTGCCAGTCCGCTGTTTGCTAACAGTACCTCTACCTCAACAGAATCAACACTTCTAACAACTTCAATAGTCCCAAGCATTGCCAGTCCGCTGTTTGCTAACAGTACCTCTACCTCAACAGAATCAACACTTCTAACAACTTCAATAGTCCCAAGCATTGCCAGTCCGCTGTTTGCTAACAGTACCTCTACCTCAACAGAATCAACACTTCTAACAACTTCAATAGTCCCAAGCATTGCCAGTCCGCTGTTTGCTAACAGTACCTCTACCTCAACAGAATCAACACTTCTAACAACTTCAATAGTCCCAAGCATTGCCAGTCCGCTGTGTCCTGACAGTACCTCTGCAAAGGGTCGTTGTGGTAAGTGTGTTGTCAGTTGTTGTTTTTTGTGAATATGACACAGTTTGTTTATAGAAGAGCATAAAAAGAGCCTGTTACCTTTGGTAGCATTACCCTGTGGTGTTATCATTTTCATTGTTGTTGCTGCCGTTGTCTGGTTCTTGAGAAGGCAGAATGTACAGGCAACATACAATGTTCGAGAACTTAGGGATCAGAAGAAAGATGCTGAAACTGATTGTCCTAATGATGTTCCATTACCTGGTTCTCATTATGATCGACGTGTATCAAAATCATCTTCATCTTTTAGTGGAAACATTTTATCAAGTTGTTCTTGGAGAAGACCTTCAGATGAATCTCCACTAGAACATTCAACTGAGCAAACAGTGAATGAGCAACTATCGAATATGCCAGTTTATGCAGATCTATATGAACCAGCGGCACAACCTAATACTATAAGCATGAGTAGTGAAGAACTACTGGAGAATGATGCTGTCAGATCTCCTGTCTGGTCGACATCAACCTTATCAACCAAAAGAGTCGGATATGTTTGTGATTCCGTTGTGTTTTTTCCTTCTAAGTCTGAAGTATGGAAAGATTCAGCTAAAGAGTCGGTGTCGAATGGTCGAATTCAGCATGACAGTGGTTTGGGATATGATGACATAGGCTGTAGTCCAGAACCAGTGTATGAGTCAATAGACTTGGAAGATCAGGTGAATGGTGTTACGTTGAGGCATCGTAAAGTAGCGAATCTGGCAATATATGCATCACTAGATGAGATCAATCGGCACTCAATGAATATTGAAAGGAACAGCTTTGTTGTGTATGACGAAGTAGAGCTGAATCCTCACTTTATACTTCAATTGGGTTCAATGGTCGATAATGAGTGTGAGTCACATATGTCCATGATGTCATCAAATTACCTTTTACCATTTCAGTCTGTGTACGCCGATCCTGCTCCTTTACTTGAGGAGAATGGCCCTCTTGAAATGCCTTTATCGAAGTTTGTTCAAATGCGGCTTATTGGCAATGGTCAGTTTGGAGATGTTTACGAAGCACTCGCCAAGAGTGTGCTTACTGAGGACATTGTTGATGGTCAACCCAATGGGCTTTCTGTGCAGGACATGCACGTTGCTTTGAAATATTTAAAAGAAGGAGCCAGCAAGGATATGGAGGATGCATTTATTAGAGAAGTGAAATTTATGGCTCCATTGAAACATCGAAATGTCATTCAGCTAATTGGTGTATGTAGCATGATGCAGCCTAGGTTTATGGTCATCGAATACATGGAGAATGGCGACTTAC
Source organism: Corticium candelabrum (assembly GCF_963422355.1). Classification (NCBI taxonomy): domain Eukaryota; kingdom Metazoa; phylum Porifera; class Homoscleromorpha; order Homosclerophorida; family Plakinidae; genus Corticium; species Corticium candelabrum. Next base: position 4,819,919 of record NC_085099.1, read on the forward strand.
AGCAGTATTTGCAAGGTTATCAGACTGATGACAAGTTGGTTGGTGAAGGCAAACAAAAGATCGAGTATAAAACTCTTTTGGGTATGGGAGCAGATGTAGCATGCGGCATGGCATACTTGGCGTCAAAGTTCTTTATACATCGTGACTTGGCTGCACGAAATTGCCTTGTTGGTCAAAACCATCTGGTGAAGATCTCAGATTTTGGGTATGTCTGTGACATCTACTACTTGTATCTGTCTGTTACGATTATTTAGCATACTTACAATTGTTGATTTACATTTGCTGTTGTTACAACCCAAAGAGCACAGTGGAGGAAGATTGTAATGTTTTCAGAGGTGTTTGTCTGTGTGTCTGTGTGTCTGTGTGTCTGTAAATATGATATCTCTTGAACGACTTAATTAATTAATTAAATTATATCAATATGAAACTTCAGAATATGATCTTGCCAAAATCTCGGATGAGTTTGAACTACCCCTTTGAACAGACCCCCTGAAGAAAGAAATAGCAAAAATTGGGACACAGTTTGTGCAACCTGTTCATGAGTGGCTTCTAAATATAGTTGTACCATACTCGGCTTGATTTATTCTCCAGCCCTTACAGCTGCCTAGAGTCAAAGGTCAAGTATGGGATGGGTCTTTCTCAAGAATTGACATCTAAAGTTGTTAATTAACTGAAATGATTGATTAAATTAACTTAAGCAGCGTGCTGCTACACTAAACTTTTAGTAAATCTTCAAACCACCACCATTGACTGCCTAAAATAATGGTGTCTGAATCATCAAACTTTCAAGCCAAGGTCGACAGGCATGCACAAGTTGAAGAATATTGGCATGATTTCTACAGGTGCAAATCTGGCTAACAGTCACTGTGGAAAGCATCACTTAGGACTAATTGGGTGTAGAAAAAGCCAAATTGGCACTGGGGGCTTACTTGAGCTCTGGGGTAGTAATCAAGCGAGTGCGGTATATTGTTTTTGTAAATGGTGCTGGTTCACCTCTAAAATCTGCAAATTTTGTATCAAAAGAAACCTGGATTGTTGATTTGGAAAGACTTTTTGATTGATTAATTAAAGAGTCAAATGTATGTGATACAATAGTTGTATGTCTAGTTGCAACGACTCTACAGTTGTCAATATGGTGCTCCAAGTTGGTCAAAAGAGCACAGCAAATCTTTGTAATTCAGCACAGGTAGGCTGACATGTCATGACTTGTTGTCGGGAATGTATTTCTATTTCCAAATGCTTCAGTTAGGAACAATATGTTCGTAATTTTTGTGATTACTGATAGTATTGTTATCGGGAAAATGCAATTTATGTTTGATCATCACTTTGTATGTACATAGGCTAGTGATCATGCAGCACAAATTTGTGTATTGATTGCTACCAGTTTGGTGCATTTGTTACCGTTGCTAGAGAAAGCTGCTTTGAATAAGCAGCTGTTTGTGTTTATTGCTTCACACACACACACACACACACACACACACACACACACACACACACACACACACACACACACACACACACACACACACACACACACACAGCAAGCATTCATTTTTGCATTTGATTTCTTAGAATGACACGATCTGTCTATGAGAAGAATTACTACCGTTTAGCTGGCCGAGCTATTCTACCCATTCGTTGGATGGCACCCGAAACATTCTACGGGAAGTTCACAGTGGCAAGTGACATCTGGGCATTTGGCGTCACTTGCTGGGAGATACTGACTCTAGCTCAAAGTCGACCGTACCAAGAAATGGACGACAGAGATGTAATAGAGAACGCAGTTCTTGGGAAGGTGAGGAAACTGCTCGACCGTCCCCAGTGTTGCGACGACACAGTATTCGAGATCATGATCGAGTGCTGGAAAGACGTACCCGATGAGAGGCCCCTTTTCGGTGACATACATAGACGATTGAAAGCTCTGATTGATCAGTAAGCAACAGATATTGTTTTATAAATGGAAACCCAATTATACACTGAATAGTTTACATCTGAACATACGCTCTGTAGTAAAGTTTAGACATCTCAGGGCCGACAGCCTGTAATGACCCATGATTTTAGCATTTTATAATTAAGGTTATTTCTCAGTGCGTTACCGGACTTTATCTGAAGGAAATATTAAGTAGATTTTGTCTTAAGTTATTGAGTGTTTACTAACACGATGGCGGTACAGAGGCTGTGTATTATTTGCCTGGAAATAGTATCCTGCTGCTGCTTGTTTGCAGATTGCAATATGGTCGGTCATCGGTCAATGACCGACCAACTGGTGTTCATGACTGACCACAATTTTGCTTTTGATTGGACATGACTGGTCAAGAACTCATCTCTTGATCAGTTCATGTCACTACTCTAACCTATATTGAACCTTTAATTAACAGTTCATGTCATTACTCTAATCCTAGTTATCAGGATCAATAACAATGCAGCAAGAACAACAGCAAACAAGCCAAATTTTATTTTTATATTTTGATAGCAAATTATATACAGTAAATGATGCAACAAATAAAGAAATTGAGCTAATTGTTGATGTCAATAATTACAAGAAAATTTTTTGAAATCAAATAGGAATGAATGTCCAAAATTTAAAATGTTGTTTCAATCTCTTGCTTCAGCACAATGTCCGACCAAAACTTTGCCTTGTATTTCACTCTGGCATTGCACGAACTTGCTGGTTCAATTGCTACAACTGAGTTGGTGATCTAGTGCTTAGGCATTGTGTTTGTTTGGGTGTACAGACATGATACGAATAGACATGCATGTCAGACGTTAACTTATTGACTCAGTGGTGCAGTTAGGGGGCCAGGTACGGGCATGTTTCCATAAAAATATTCAGTCACGGGCAAGGGAGGCTAATGACATGGCTATTGTGGCCATTGAAAGAGTCTTGTCTGAATGAATAGATCTAGATCGTGCAGTTGACACTTTTGCAGATCTAGAGACAAAACCAGAAAGTTGAGGCTTAGATGCAGCAGTGGCGTAGGAAGATGATCACGAGCATGGGGGCGGCTGTACCCTGGGTGTCATCATGAGTAAGCAAAAACTACTTCGCTTGCCAGACCGTAAACAGATTTGCAAAAGTCACTGGCACGGAAAATCTCAATTCCTACACTGAGCGAGAGGGCTTCAGCCTTCCCCACCCAGCCCGTGGCACCCCACCCAGCCCGTGGCACCCCACCCAGCCCGTGGCACCCCACCCAGCCCGTGGCACCCCACCCAGCCCGTGGCACCCCACCCAGCCCGTGGCACCCCACCCAGCCCGTGGCACCCCACCCAGCCCGTGGCACCCCACCCACCCCACCCAGCCCGTGGCACCCCACCCAGCCCGTGGCACCCCACTCACCCCACCCAGCCCGTGGCACCCCACCCACCCCACCCAGCCCGTGGCACCCAGCCCGTGGCACCCACCCCACCCAGCCCGTGGCACCCACCCCACCCAGCCCGTGGCACCCACCCCACCCAGCCCGTGGCACCCAGCCCGTGGCACCCACCCCACCCAGCCCGTGGCACCCAGCCCGTGGCACCCACCCCACCCAGCCCGTGGCACCCACCCCACCCAGCCCGTGGCACCCACCCCACCCAGCCCGTGGCACCCAGCCCGTGGCACTCACCCCACCCAGCCCGTGGTACCCACCCCACCCAGCCCGTGGCACCCACCCCACCCAGCCCGTGGCACCCAGCCCGTGGCATCCAGCCCGTGGCATCCACCCCACCCAGCCCGTGGCACCCAGCCCGTGGCACCCAGCCCGTGGCACCCACCCCACCCAGCCCGTGGCACCCACCCCACCCAGCCCGTGCCACCCCACCCAGCCCGTGCCACCCCACCCCGCTTCCTACGCCGCCGGTGTGCAGTCATGCAAACACATGTGTATGTAATAAATATTTCAACTGCATGTGTGGCAGCTGGTTCAATGCTGGTGAAAGTGAAGCGCCTTTCTAGGGAACGGATTCATATGCAAATTTTATTCACCATGACAGCTAGTGTACTGTACTTTGCTAGCTAACTGTGCCCCCAGTCTTCAGAGCCTGGCTACACCACTGCTTATTGTTGATCATTGGAATAAAATAATTAGTAGGGTCAAACGACTGTTTACTCAGCCGCTATGGCAGAGCCGACAGCCTGCAGAGGCCATATCTGCCCTACTTTTCTTTTACTATCTTTACTACTTTACTTTCTTATACTATCTATCTCGCTACAGTTAGTTTATCTAATCTGTATGCCCCTAGAGGGAACTGCACAGCTTGTGTGACAGAAAATACCATTTTATTATTAGGTAAAGTTATGACCCTTTAACGCGCGTTAGGCCCTTTTTACACTGCTTCTTTCGGCCCTGCAATATGCCTTTGTTTCCCGTATACCAGTTTGCGCAGATGTGTGCCTCGCCAATAAGTGGCCAGCACGTGGTGCAGCAAATTTCTCTGCTAGAGTTACTTAAATATGAAACGTTTGAAGTATAAGTAGACGGATTGTAGGAGTTTTTATTATCACTTTCCTTTTGAGATCTGAAGGTCTGAGAAAGGTACTTTAATATTAATAGGACTTAACAAATTGTTTATACATTTACATTTTTAATTAAATTTATTCGTGGATACGCACGCGGCAACTTTTTGTCACGTGACGTATACTGCCTCATCTTTTGCACACAATAACGTATGGACGTGCACGTGATTTTGCTATTCGAAATTTGCGAACAGCTAGTCTACAGCTATTTTGTGTTGTTGACAGAGTATTACGCGTGTCTCTAATCATCCGTGCGTCATTGCAACACTTAGATAATTGGCGGCATTTGCTGTTGTGACAATGAACGCATGCGCAGTGGGCGCGGCGAGTCGTTGAGTCGGTAACACATGTACCTTCTACCACTTCCGCGCCTAGGGTATAACGGTAGCTTTGTAATACTTACAACTAGATGATTGAGCTGGTAACTGCGTGCAACATCTCTAGTGATGCCATACACTCTAACTAATCCACTAGAATCTAGACCACGATACTTTTGATTGTCAGACGTTTGTGCTATTATTGATATTGCAAGCTGTCCAGCATGACAGCCGCGGTGACGACAAGAGCTGCCATGCTGACTTTGTACGAGCCCAGACTTGCATCACTGCCATTCTTTTCATCATCTCCAGAATGCCTGCTATTGTTACTCGACGAGTTGGCTCCTGTACTCGTCGGTTTCACTAGAAAGAATGCGCAGAACACGTATAGCTAGTGCTAACGCGCACGCGCAATAATTGTAATTACGCAAACATACCGAGTACGTTGCAGTACTTCGGATAGCGAGCTCTAGTAGTCCACGAGGAGGCTGGACGACTCTGGGTTAGTTGTCCCTTCTAGAAATACCAAATATTTAAATAGGTCGAAGTTAGACAAGTTGGACTGTGCAAGCACGTTGTACTTGGGTGTCCCGGACTTAAACAGGCGCCATTCGAATTCCTGTCGGACTTAGGCGCGCATCCAGCTCACAACAAAATAACAGAAGCACAGCTTTCCTCCCTCCCCCTCTCCGTAGAAGTCTTAAGACGTGAGGTATGGGACGGAGTCCGGTCTGGGTATATATATCTAGAGCCCGGCCAGTTCTCCTCTTCACAACCTTACTTCCTATACGGGATCTCGGTCAGGCTCCGCCCCTGTCGCCACAGTCTGTCTCAACTGTCAATCAGATGTTTGCTACCGATACTCAACTCATGCTTTCGCCCGTCGAAGGAGTCAAGGTTACGGAGCTAATTAATTAAACTACACTCTATAGGCGCTAATTCAGCTAATGTTTAACTTTTTCACACAGATTTCGAACACGGATTGCCAGCACACTTCGATCTTTCCGTTCGAAATTCTTTGACACCAAGCTTATCTTGTGTACAAGCAGCTAGTTGTAGCTGCTGCAGCCTGAGAAACTCACCATCATGAGTCAATGGTTACGCGAACTGGTGGCATTTTTTATCCCCTTGTGGTGGAGTCACTAGGTTTGTGGTCAACTCATGACATTCAGATTTTTAAAGGCTATTGCCAGAAGAGCTTTTCAGTACAATATCTCTGTCAGTCAGTTAGTTTGAAATTTAAATCAGCAACTTTTCGCTAAAGTTTGGTTGTACAATGCTAAAATGGTTTTAGAAAGGTTGTCTTGTCTTTGGATTGTAGAGTGACAGTCCCTTTTGGAACTTGTAAGAAATATATTGTGTTGTGTATGATATATATATATATATATATATATATATATATATATATATATATATATATTACAATACCCTAATACCCCAACATCCCTCCCAACATCTCTGTCAAGTCAAGTAGGCAAATCCGTTCATGTAACATCTTGGTGTTGTGTGTGTGTGTGTGTGTGTGTGTGTGTGTGTGTGTGTGTGTGTGTGTGTGTGTGTGTGTGTGTGTGTGTAGTTGCTTTCTTACCCCGATTCGAGTGTTCGTCCTGTCTTTGCAAACGGGCGAAACCTTCGTCGTGTTTACCAGCTTCCAATACGCTTGTTTGAATTTGGGGTCGCTCATTAGGGACGCGAGCCTCTCACTTCGAAGATCCGTTCTATTTTGGATCCAGTCGTTTCTTCATCAAACGTAAATTTAGTTTTTTAGAGTTTGTGCTGCACATAGTATACGGAAATTGAGTCTTACGACTTCGCTGTCCGGAGGAATTGCTTGGCAGCGGCCATTTGTTTACTCTTGCATTGTCGCAATCGAGGAGCAGGATACACGAGCAAGTACGCCAGACACATTTCGTTGTCTGAATCATAGCCGCCCTAAGCACAATACCAAGTCAATATTTGTAGATAACTTTGACGAATTTGTCTGACGTATGTGAAGATATTTCGTCTCGAAGTGTCATACTGGCATTCAAGCTGCAGTGTGTCCCCCTAAAATACCCGGATAATAATATGACGTCATTTAATACGGACACATTTATATACCTGTTGAATTTCTATCTCTCTTCTCAAGAAGACCATGTCCTGAAAACAGTGTTATTGCTACTCTGTGTCAATAAACGAATAGACTTACTTGACGGTTGAAGTCGAAATTATCGTTTTTGTCGATTTCTGGTTGCTCCACGCCCCTTTGAAAGTGACGTAGTCTGATTGAACGAGCTAACTCGCGAATTTACGAAATGACGGTTTTTGGCGATGGTGAGAAGTAGAGAGTCACTGACCTGCTGTGTGGGCGTTTAGCAGTGATGCAAGAACATGAATTCCTTGACGTGGAAGACCCTGACGAACGGTTGTAATAATTAATTAATTATAGTCGATGCATATTAGATACTACTTCGTTTGTGCACTCAGAAGAACAAACGCCTCTTGAAACAAATTTCTTCATCCCGGGTGCGATGAAGGGCGAAAGAGGCGTGACGTCACTGCCCACTTCCAAGATGGCGGCAATAAATCGCGGCTTCTTCTCTGTGTACCACAGCCGCATACCCGAGCTATCAACGATACCTGTAAAACCCATGCAGGTAAGTAACATTTTAAAACAAACATTAAAAAGTTTCTGGTAGTTTTTGGTGTAAAATATTTGTATAGTGGTATAGGTCTAGTCTCGCGTAGCCAGACCCTTCCGAAAGTGGACTGTACCGTGGCAGGAAAGGGACACGAGACTAATAAAAAGAAAGAGAGCTGTCTATCTGTCAGTGTGTGTGGCAGTGGGTGTCTCCACCCAATTTGGCTCGCACACTCCGAAGCGACGGAGGAGGACAGCGAGCGAGTCGTGGTCTTTCGGGGCGACACGATTTCTTGCCGACCGAACTCACCCCACTCGCGCACGAATTTCTTTAGAATGGAGCATCGGATCTCCACCAAATTTGAAATTCCCATTCCTGACCTCGGACGGTACGCACGGAGCGTGTCGTTTGTTACCGACGACGCCGAAAAAGGCAAAATATTTTCGAGTATATCCGGGTCTTTACTTACCCAATATGTAGATGTCTAGACAGTTACTGTAGGCACAAACTGTAAATTTTGTCATTGCTGACTGTTTATATAACTATTTGTATAGAGGGGTTGTTGAAATCAAACAACGACTTAACGAATTTATCTATTTCTAAGGTATGGGGGCGTGAACCATGCGGGAAAATAGTCGGCATCATTTGATGTTACACTGTCTCCATTATCTGCACCCCGGATACTCTAGTAATCATTTTCCGGCATGGCGCGGTTGCCTAGACAACTAAAGTGTGCTACAGTAGTGTGTGAATTTGACTATCTCCGACGTTTCTCTAATTACATTTATATTAACTTGAAGAGATGCTTTAGACAACCTAAGTACACGCCTTCCTTAATTAAGTTACGTGAAAACATCACACTTTGCGTGCAGATGTTCTAATTTAATTGACGTCAGTTAATTAATATTTTAATATTAATGACACCACCTTGTTTCCTTTTCGAATTATTGTAACGTATTTCCATCAGGACGAAGCGGGTACCATTTGATCCGGAAATATAATAGCCCACATCCTCCGGAAACGTAACAGCCTGCGTCACAAATAGTTGTCACTCGATGTCTACTCTTTCTAAAAGTATTTTTCGCTCACTCGTTCTCCATTGGCCCACGACGCAATAGGCGCCCCTAGTCGGCACATTGGAATGGAGTTGCGCTCGTTTTTCTTCTGGGAACAGTCAAAGGACACGTTGACGTGCACTTCGGAGGTCGGACGGCATTCGTAGACAAAAATGTGATAGACCAATTCTTCGTGGCCCCGTTCCACTATTTTATCAAACTTGGACAGACACAATACATACATTATGGTAGCATTATGATTATACTTGGTGTAGTGTAGAAGGTATTCACCTTAACAATATAGTATTCCATTTCGCTCTTTGGCAATTTGAAAACAGAGCACATGTGCGCTATGTCCTTGTCTCCACGAATCACTGTCTATATATACGACCGACGCGCGCTAGATGAGCTCAGCAAACACAGAAAACGTCTGAAAACTAACCTGATTGTTGACGATATCGAGTGTCTGGACATCGTTTCCTAGTTTTCGTTGTTGGAAATCGACATGATCAGCCAATAGGTGGAGGCTCCTCGAGCCCTTCTTGTCGTGTTTTTCGAAACGAAGGCCTTCGGGGTCAGGGTCTTCGGAGTGGTAAGCCCATATGAGACGCGTGCTGCCAGTCTAGAAGGCGGGAAGAGATAAAATGGTGTTAACGTTGGCTGCACGAGTCACTTGCACGACAGGCGACTGTCTAGTTGCATGCACGTGCTTTGGCACGTCTCTGCGGTGCATCATTACTTCGATGTCGCTATCGTTTGCCTCGCAAGCTGTGATGCTGCGTCTGAACGTCAGTACAGTGACGGAGTCCTCTTCTCTTCCTGAGATGAGCTCGACATTCTGGACGTCGTCTTTAACGGGTAGATACCGTCCTCGAGCAAACCGGTCCTAACCAGGCATAGAAACAAACTCAAAGACTTACAACAACAAAAATGCTTCAAAAATTTTGGGTTTACCTGAAGGAAAGCTTGATCATTGTTTACCCATCCGATGATGATGTCTGATCCCGACATTTGTCCGTTTGGTGAGAAACCTATTCCGATCCAGCCGAGCGTCTTCACGATGGCTTGGAACTCGATCCATCCTTCTCTTTTGTCGACTTTCCACTGCAGCTGGAACGTTTCTTCGTTGTCGAGAAAGAGAGAAAACTTGTAGTCGTCGACGTTCGCCGTCGATGCTCGGAAGAAAGCCGTGAAGAGCAGCAGAATCGGGTACGAAATCATAGCCACGCGAACGTTACAAGGTTCGAGAGATGAATCAACGGGTGGAGATGGTCTAGAGTTATATTGCGCGACGTTAATGACGTCTCGATAGCAAGATTGAACACCTCAACAGCTGCATGCAGGGCGGATGCATGGATGGCGTGGCGCTTAATTTACTAATTTTACACGTTTATGGGTAGAGATTGAGGATCTAATCGTATAGACTATCTGATGCTACTCTAAAGAAACTCGATTTAGTGCTTTAAAGGTTAATTGACGGAGCACTGAGTAGCATATAGCGTGTCAAGATTTTCAATGCCCTAGCCATACAACGATTCCATCAAAACAAGAGCGTGCAAGTTCAGATCCTTCTTTGGAAACACAGTTTCCAAAAACAAACAGTTTCATCTAGGCCTGATGAGCTGCAAACTGTTTGCGTGCTCTAGCTGTAAATGTACGTGCACGGTTGTTGAAATTTCTATTCGTGGTTTTGTTTGTTGTTTAGTTGCTGCCAGAGCGCTTCGTCTGTCTGTCTGTTTGTCTGTATGTCTATCTGTCTGTCTTAAAATCTGTGTTAAAACGAAGAACAGTAGGAAAGTAGAACTTTTAGTACTGCAGCAAGTGATGTAAGTAGTGACGTTTGATGACAATAAAACAAATCTGTCTGTCTGTCTGTCTGTCTCTCTGTCTGTCTGTCTGTCTGTCTGTCTGTCTGTCTGTCTGTCTGTCTGTCTGTCTGTCTGTCTGTCTGTCTGTTTGTCTGTCTGTCTGTCTGTCCGGCAGTCCGTCCGTCCATCCGTCAGTTCGTCCGTCCGTTTGTCTGTCTGTCTGTCTGTCGGTGTGTCTGTCTGTCTGTCTGTTTGTCTGTCTGTCTGTCTGTCTGCATGCATGCATGCATATATGTATGTATGTATGTATGTATGTCTAGCGATATAGATGCATAAATATTGCGAGTTTCTTGGATGTACGGGAATTTTACGCTTTCAAATCTAAAAGTAAAGTGCAATATCACATCGTGTCGAGCTTACGCGGATACCGGCGGGGAAACTGGGGCACGTGCTCCCCGGCCCTAGTATAGGGAAACTTCCTTCTAAGTGATTTGATCTTTCAGAGTCATTGGTAATACAACCAAAAGGCTACGTCTTCAAATCTGAGCCTATACAGGGTCCTATACTGTACAACTATGTTGTTAACTAGCATCTTATAGCTAACGTGCATAAAAAATACACGCAAGTGCGCGTGCTCACTGTACAAGACGCACCCACAAACTCGAGATGAATACGTCAGTGTTGAAAAAATGTATTTGACACCTGCCATTTACACTAATTTTTCTTTTTGGCCTACTTTTTAAAAAATCAGTTTTAGCGAATAAAGCATGCTTCCAGTTTAGAGGTAGTAGATTAAATAAACAATATATTTTAACACTGTTGTTTCATTGCACTACTTAGTGTGTGAATACATCTATACATACATACATACATACATACATATATATATATATATATATATATATATATATATATATATATATATATATATATATATATATATATATAGTACAGTATATTTCAATACAACAAATCTACCATAGAGGCAAATCCCATGAACTAAAATTACTGTCATTATTGTCTAACAACAATCTACTGAGAATCATGTGTGCATTATACGACCACAACTTGACTGACAATTGCTGCAACAAATTATTTAAAGACTGACTAAAAGGAATAGTATTAACAGAAACAGTTTTAGATGTTATAGTCTTCAATGTATCCAAGCTGACATCCGACCATGACTCAAATGATTCAACTATATATATATATATATATATATATATATATATATATATATATATATATATATATATATATATATAACGCGCGTTAGTTAAAATTTGACCGAATCTATTTAACGCACTTTGAGCTGGTACCCCGCCCCTGTTTGTTGTATAGGTGTGAAATAGGCGTGGCAATAGGCTCTGCATGCATGCATGGCTAAACACTAGACAATTGCAGCGATCTACTAGACGTGGCCAACATGTGATCTACAGACGGGACTTCCGTACCGTAAAGGGTTAGCTCGTTGTGAGACACTGTATTTGGTCCTGGAAATAGAAAGTATTACTCCAAGATCTCTACAGAGGTGGTACTCTAGACATAATAATATTAATTAGGTTATATACACCACGCCTCAAGTTTCGCACCACGCCTCAAGTTTCGCACCACGCCTCAAGTTTTGCACCACGCCTCAAGTTTAGCACCCCACTGAGGGTTTCCACGTGATGCGATTCCGTACCAGCTGAGTACATTCTAGACCCTAGCCAACGCATGTGATCGGTTTTCAATTTGTACGATTTTATGCGGAAAGCAATTTGTCGAATTATACTGTACAATACTTGAAACAACGTCTGTTGGTTGTGCTGCTATTCTCGCGCACGAGCAGTTTCGGCTCAAGCACCTTAGCATTGCACGATGAAAGCAAGCACGTGCACTGTGCTATCACTAGGGTTGGTTTCAGATTTCAGCATGAAAACTATGCATGACTCATCGTTACTCGCCCACTACAGTTGCTCACCCACTACAGTAGCTCACCCACTACAGTTGCTCACCCATTGGTACCTCAGCACGCGTCAAGAATGTGGCGACTTCAGTTGCTAGTCGTGCTCGTCACTCTCAGCGTCGTGCAGTGTGATCATCACCTCTGCCCTAGCGGATACAGTCGTGGGCAATATCTCGATGCATCGACACAGAAGTATCTTCTCTGCTGGAAGGTGGATTGGTCTGACAGGTCGATCACCTTCTCAGCCAAAGTTGCCACGACAGGATGGATAGGGCTCGGTTTCTCACCAACAGGCTTCATGCCCAACTCCGATATAGTCATCGGATGGGTGAAAGACGGTCAAGGATACTTGAAGGTTGGGACAACGCCTTGGTTTTGATCAAGATCTGCTAGATAGCTTCTCTTCCTCTCACAGGATCGTTTTGCAACTGCGAGGGCACAGCCGCCAATTGACGACATTCAAAACGTCAGACTGCTGTCGTTCAGTGAAGCAGACGGAATGACGACGCTGGAATTCAAACGAGACTTGGAGGCGTGCGAGCCGAAGGACAGAAGCATTGAGGTAATTGCGCAATACAAATTTTCATCTAATTAGTCTAGACAAGCACGCTCTACTACCACGATATTTCTAGAAGTCGTGTGGACCTCTCTGGTTGTAGTCTATAGGCATGCCTTTATTAACATGCAGTAGACGTGCCGGCTGGGCTAGGGTAGCGTCTTTGTTAGCTAAGAATATGCATGATGCATTCATGGATCACATGTCACTCGTCCATTTATACATACATTTTCATACTAACTAGAATACGTCTGGAGCTCCCGGATTCTTTTTTTTTGATCGGACAACGATTTTATCATTTAGTCAGGAAAGTGAAGGAAAATTTGTCTGATATAGGTTGCGCTAACGCGCTGTGGTTGATAAAGCCACATCGTTCCAATACACGCACCCAGTTTACGCTAACGCGCACTAAACAGCTTAGTATTGCTGTACACTGTACAAGGAAACGCGTACTAATTTACGATGGACACGTGTGTGGTGTGTGGTGTGTGTGCGTGTGTGTGTGCGTGCGTGTGTGTGTGTGTGTGTGCGTGTGTGCACGTGCGTGCGTGTGTGCGTGTGTACGTGCGTGCGTGCGTGTGTGTGTGCGTGTGTGCGTGTGTGTGTGCGTGCGTGTGTGTGCGTGCGTGTGTACGTGTGCGTGTGTGTACGTGCGTGTGTACGTGTGCGTGTGTGTGTGCGTGTGTGCGTGTGTACGTGCGTGCGTGCGTGTGTGTGTGCGTGTGTGCGTGTGTGTGTGCGTGCGTGTGTGTGCGTGCGTGTGTACGTGTGCGTGTGTGTACGTGCGTGTGTACGTGTGCGTGTGTGTGTGTGTGTGTGTGTGTGTGTGTGTGTGTGTGTGTGTGTGTGTGTGTGTGTGTGTGTGTGTGTGTAAACAATCATAGTAATTATTCATAATGAATTAATATGTTTCTCTTTTACTACATCTAAAGCGGCAAGTAGTTATCGCATTTTTAGCGAAACATCATCAAGGGAAAGGTTTAGGGGTATCTGGAAACTGTCACAAACAATTTAACACTTCTCGGTTGAACTTCCTGATTGTATGCTAACACTTAATTAATTTACTTGATATATCATCCACCCATACTAAAATTGTAGTTGCCATCATCTGTTTGGAACAGAATACTTACTGGACAACTATATGTCTACGCAAATCTGCTTGGAAAGCAAATATTTATCTCTAGGGATCTAATTGACATACAAGACTATATGTTTAGATAAAATACTTTTCTAGCATATATTGTGCTTACTCTCTACCTAAAAAATCAGAAAGTATCGATGCGTTATTTATATTTGCAATCTAGGAAGGAACCACTCGAGTCATCTTTTCATACAACCCCAACGATCCCACATCAGAAACAGTATTAGACAAGCACACATTTGCTCAGAGAGTCAGTGTTAACCTACTGAGTGGAACAGGCAATGTAGAACCGGCGCCTTTGGAACCGGACCACCAGACTTTCGACGTTCTCAATCACAATGTAAGACAATTTATTAGACATACAACGATATGCTTATTGGAATTATAGTTACACTCTGTCTTGAAGGTATCTGTGCCTGCTCAGCCCACGACCTACTGGTGCACTCCATACAAGCTGCCTCAACTGCAGAACGAAGCTCATATAATAAGAGTCAGTAAAGTCGTGTTATAGTACCTTAACTCTCGTTATTTGTTAACCCTGAGTCTTCTTGATGCAGTTTGAACCAGTAGTGCAAGCAAATCACGAGGAACTAGTGCATCACATTCTAATTTACACGTGCCATGATAGCATCGTTCCTTACCTCGATATGTCATGGGATTGCGACAATCCACCAGATTCCGTACCGGGTTCCGTTCGAGGATGCCGTGGAACGTCGCAAATTGCAGCATGGGCCGTTGGAGGCGCAGTGAGTGACAAACCATAACAATCACTCAATCCATGTTGTGGTATACTGTTACACAAACATACAGGGTATTACTTTCCCATCGCAAGTGGGTCTTCCCATGAGCGGTCAGACTGGCGCCCAATACGTTATGATGGAAACTCATTACAACAACGAGGCAAGCAGCGCAGGTATTTCTAGTTTAATAATCTAATTGTAACGTCTGTTCGATACCGTCACTTTGCTAATGTAAAAGACTGACCAGTCATTGCGCGTGCGCGGTAAGAGAAGACTGATCATGCGCAGTCATTGTGTTGCCGGCAAATTGACTGATCAGTCATTGCGTTTCAAAAAGCCAGTCAATAGTCATAAAGCGTGTGGTTGTTTGAGAGTAGCAGTAGAAGTTGTTTTTTGGTTAAAAGCCACCGAAATGAGTCTGTCACTGTCCCTTGCTTGTCTGTTCCAGAGGTCTCTGATAGCGGAACGCGCGACACTAAGTACTAGTTGATATTCTATGGTCATCTCTTTATTTTCAGACTACGTGGACAGCTCTGGAATACGAATATATTACACTCCAACCAAACGGCAATACGACGGTGCAGTTTTAGAATTTGGTCACACAGTATCTGCTAATCTCTTCTTGCCGCCTGGCCAAGATGACATCATAACAAGAAATTTATGCCCTGCACCCTGCACTAAAGTGGTAAATAATTAATTAATTCTTTTTTATAGAAATTTGTAGTTTCTTGATTGTTAATTAGCTTAATTAACCATTTCCAGGGGCTTCCTCCAGCCGGAGTGAATGTATTTGGTACAATGCTCCATTCTCATACTGTCGGTAATGTTTACTCTAGATCTTCTATCTAAATTGTATATTTTGAAGACTTGATGTCATGATGTCATTCTGCAGGCAAAGGAATTTGGATTGAGCACAGTCGCAATGGCGTCCAACTTCCCAATATTGACAGCAACTACAATTACGACTTCAACTTTCAGGTTTGACTTACTGCATGGCTATGAATGCAGCTTTAGATGTAAAAGGTCACCTCCTCTAAAGATGGTCATCGCGTCACTCCCAAATATTTATTACCTTTTATCAATTTGTCCGCGGTACTAGAAGCGATTGAATATTTCCTAGCATTTTACATTAATTAATATGAAAATGCTATTTGTTAAACCCTTCAACTCTATTTCAACTGTAATTTCATGTGTCACTTACAAAACAAGACTCTGTAAAATAATCACGTGACTAAGCCAGGGTTGTCGGGTGACCATTCCTACTTAGCGCGCGCTAGTTCGGACCGCTACATTTGCTTCCTACCCCCTGATAGAGCAATCACCTTGAAGCTTTAAGTACTATAATTTCGTTCTTAATAGGATGTGGTGCTGCTGAGAAATGAAGTCAAGATTTTACCTGTCAGTAAATTTTATCGTTATTTTTAATGGCAGAGCATCTGCATGTGACGTTTAATTAATTGTAACAGGGAGACGATGTTCAGGTAGTTTGCGACTACGACACATCATCTAGAACGCAAGTGACCACTGTAAGAACAATATCTACCTAATCTTCTAATTCTTTCCAGGTTGTATGCGATTCTTTCTTACTTGCAGGGTGGAGAAGGCACCTTGGACGAGATGTGTCTCGCTTTTTTCCTAGTGTATCCTCGACCGCAGCTTCATTACTGCCAGAGCCAAATTGATAGTTCGGTGTTTTACAATTATATTTTTTTCCAGGCTGCGACGTAAGATTTAAGACGTCTATTATCTTTGGCTTTTTATCTAATTAACTCACGGGTTATGTTATTTTACTTTATTTTTATAGCAAAGGCTATTTTACAAACTTGATAAACTCTTCAGCAGATGAGGCAACTCAAGGAAGGCAGTTTGAAGAAAGTATTAAAAACATGGACTGGAGCAGCGACGGCGCGTACACTCTCTGGAATGATTCATACTGGTCTTCTAAGAGTAGGGAGTACTTTTGTAATGGTCCGTTTCACGATAACTTATTGGTAAGATAACATATCAGAAGTCTGCATGAGTGTTATTGATGCTCACCTGCGTCATTCATTCTAGGGAGCAGAGGATGGCAATACGACCATGTTGCCTCAAATTACTCAGCCCCTGTCTGATGCTCCTACAACTGGAACACCCAAACCCTGCACAAGCGTTTCAAGTACATCAGCTCACCAGACAGAAACTCCCCAGACAAGATCTCCAACCAGCTCGGCTCTTGAGTTGATGTCTAGTCTGCTCTTGGTTGCTGTTTTGCCTTTGGTGGCAAAAGCGGTAGGGTACTATTGACGGAAGGAACAAAACGTTGACACGAGAACTGTTTGTGTTTGGTCTCTTACGTGTTGCTAGAACTGTGCCGTTTGCAATGACTGATTTCTTTTTAACTGTTGCTGATGCGTGTTTCAATCCTAGAGCTTAACAGTAATGTTAGCTACAATTGAGTAGATGGTAGTGTAATATGCATTCGTGTGCCGAATAGAAAGCTTGAAATGTTTGAAGTATCGTCAACTAATTAACCCGAGGCGCGCATGCGCTTGGGTTACAGTAGTGTGGTCTGTGGACCAGCGATCATTCACTTAGCTAATTAGACCAATTACAGGTCAGATCTGGATGATGTCAAATCAAATTAGCAAGATGATATCTAATCAAATGCGCAAGACGTCCCATCACTCTAGTACGTATACTTCGGTGCATGGATCACAATCACTATACTACACATTCATCTCAAGTAGAGGTATACGTACATATATACCAAGCAACGATAATTACCAAACTTAGTAAATAGACAGGCATGTATACGTATACGAAAAGTAAACGACATATTCCAATTGGCAAGGCTTCCACTTCCATTACAGTAGGCCAGTACATGCTCTTGGCAGTGTGTGATGCAGTGCATAACCCCATTGCTAGACTCCTCTTCGTTAATCATAGGCGTAGGAACCCGGGGGGCACTGCGAGCACGTTTTCTTCAACTTTTCCAGCTGTCAAGTGACTTGCTAGTATGGACGACAGATATATATATATATATATATATACAGAAAGTGATAGACTGACATAACATACTGCACTAACACTATCGTTTTAATGTTGGTTTCCTGTTGTTTGCTATGTAGCGTGCATATATGATTAATTAGTATCTACATTTGGCCTTGTTGCGTAAAGCCACGCCTTTGTAGGCAAATGTTTGCCCCCTAGACCAAATGTAGGTTCGTAGCTATACATGGTACAGTACCCCTGTTGGGATGTTTCTCACAGATGGGCTGTTTGTGGCGTGCCCTTATGTGATCGTCTGTGAGCGCGCGTATGTATGTATGTATGTATGTATGTATGTATATATATATATATATATATATATATATATATATATATATATATATATATATATATATATATATCTTCCAGTTCGTTTGGGTGGTCTAGGTCTTCGTGAGGCCTCTAGATCTTCATCTGCAGCTTTCGTTGGCAGCTGCAACTCTTCTCGGCAGTTGTCCCTCCGTCTTCTTAATGACTCAGCGTTCATGCCGGTACATGAAGAAAATGATTGGACTCAGCATTCTTCCTCTTTCCCTGGTGAAGTGCAATGCCGGCAACATCTTGCAAGTCTTTTACCACCTACTAGTTCTGTCTCGTCCTCTGTTTCTTCTACACAACATTCCTTCCAGAAGGCTCTGGATGATGCCTTGAGATCCAGCATTAAAGTCAGCCTTGTTAGTCTGCGAGAACAGGCACGTTTCAGTGCTGTCGTATATCCTCATGGGGGGCTTGGTTGAGGGCAATCCCCAACTCAAGTCTAGGCCTGGCCATGTCTCCGCGTGAATTTGTGACTTCCTTGCGTTTGCGTTTGGGAATTCCGGTTTTTCCAGCACCCCCACACTCAGTCCGTTGTGTGTGCGGTCATGAATTGGACATTTTTGGTGACCATGCTCTTGGCTGTGGTCCTCTTCGGATTAAGCGACATGATGCCTTATGTAACGTCATCTTCCACGTTGGTTGCTCTTAGACAACTCCAATGTACGTCGAGAACAACGCTGTTCCTCTCATTCTATGACAAGACCAGGTGACGTTTTCCATCCCGACTTTTCCCTAGGCAAGGCTGCTTATTTTGACATTTCCGTGAGGAATTCGTTCACTTTCTCTCACCTTATTAATGCTGCCATAAAAGCTGGTGCTGCTGCTGAGGCTGGGGAAGTGGACAAAGATGAACGCCATCTTGCTAACGTTTCAAGTTATGGCTGTTTGTTTTACCCTCTTGTGGTGGAATCATACGGAGTGTGGGCTGCACATAGTCTGGAGGTGTTGAGATCAATTGTCAAGAAGTCTCTTCTATCATCTGGCTTGTCTCTGGGCCAAGCTTTCAGGCAATTTCACGAACAGTTATCTGTTTGTTTATGGCAGTATAATTCAAGACTGATTAATGACTATCTGCCTAATTATTATGATTAGACTCTTTGTGCTTCCGTCCTTAGGGCGGATATGTGTTATCTGTGTTATCTGTATTATATACAAATAAAAAAATGTTATATGTGTGTGTGTGTGTGTGTGTGTGTGTGTGTGTGTGTGTGTGTGTGTGTGTGTGTGTGTGTGTGTGTACGGTTTACGGTAATTTATATAATTTATGATAAATTTATCTGTTCTCTTTCTCTACAGCACCTCTAGAGCTTGAAGACCAGTTATCCAGCTAGTACATTTGCACCAACAGCTACGTCGTCTTAAATAATTAATAATTTTATCACATGGCAACAGTATATTCGTTTGCTTCTCACATACTATTTAAAGTCTGGCCTCAAATTTGAGGTGTCGGTCAGGTTGGAAGTGGTTTTCTATTATTTGACATTTATCAGCGGTGCTGAAGTTTCTGGGAGCAGTTGATTTCTACATTGGCAAGTTATCACTACTGTATCCGTACCAAGCTGCCGCAATGTCAACATTCATTGTTGACGTAGAGCTACCACTAGCTAGACTTGTAGATCTTAATTAATTAAGTTACTTATCGAGACGGACCTACTCTCCGCGACCGCTAAGATATCTCTACTTTACGTTGTCGTGCCCAGACTAGATATCGTCCATCTCCATGTAGCGAGAAGCTATACAGGGCCGTAGCCTGGCTTCAGAAGTGGGCGGTGCGTAATACACAAAAATTGACCAATGACGTCACATGGTATTTTTTAGCTTTTATATTATATATATTTACTAGTTGATTAACCCATTTTTCGCCTGGGCAACTTATGTTAATTAACACAATTTCCCGCGTATATATAATTGGGGCATCATACAATTCGCTTATTGGGCGGTGAACACACAAAATATCGGATAATGTGTAGCCCTGACAGGCTGTCTAGGTGACCAAGTATTCGTTTGCAGCTGTTTCGACAGTCCCGATTTAGAAGAAGCTTTCGCGATTCGTCGACGGGCACATGTGCTGTGCTACAAGTCGGCCAGCATGCTTCGTCGTCTCTTTCCTGCTGCAATGTCAACTTTTGCGAACTACAGACAAACAACAACGCATAGATGCAGGGGACCTGCGAAAGACACAATGCAGTTGCTATTTCAAAGTGAGAAAAGGCTGCGTGCTAATTCAAAGGTGGAGCACAAAATTGCAGAGTTTGTGAGCGCATGAGGAACAAACGTTTTATGACGTTACAACCTACAGACGAACGCCAGCACGGAGCAAAGTACAAGTAACCAGTCACCGCCACGCTAGGGCACTAGTTGCTTTTCGAAGTAGAAAAGGTCGCGTGCTGTAGAAGCGATATGGAACAAAATCATATATACATACGGCTGCGTCCATGCAGCACTTTCTCTAGATATATAGACACTACAATTATAATTAAAAACATATTCTAGAGAAGCGACGAGAAATGTAGGGATTGCATGAAAACAATAGAGAGAATTTGACATAATAGGAGCGCATACAAAGTTAGAGGCGCGTTTTGAGCACTATACGCGCCAGTATATATATATATATATATATATATATATATATATATATATATATATATATACAGTATATATATATATATATACAGTATATATATATATATATATATATATATATATATATATATATATACATTGGATCAAAAGCGGTCCTTCACGGCTGAGCGGGCGGTTCGTCCGAACCCACAGAACCCCTCCAGCCTGCGGGCCTGCTATAGCTAGCTCGACCAGCGCTGTATAATTGTATTATATAATTATATAATTAATTAAACTGTATGGAAGAAATCGGAGCTGTCACATTGGTCGCTTGCGGGTGGAAGAAGACTCTGAAGGGTTTTGTGTCCAGGACCAGCACGAGACGGCAAGGTTTTGAGTTGCCCATGCATGCATTGGGACCTTGAGAAGCGAGAGTTTACACTTGACGTTAAGAATCCGGAATCGGTGGGTGTCTGGTCAAACCAGTGGCAGGGCCCAGATAACTTTGCATCGAATATTTACTGCCGAAAAATATCTTCTTTTTCACACCGCATATTTTTAGTTTTAATTAATTAGTAATGAAGGTAGCCTCAACGTTCAATTTGCTCATCTAATACATCTGCAGGTCGCTACGGTGAGTTACTATTGTAAAGCACTTTGCTTGTATGCATGGTGTGCTTTCGATGCTTGCCTCGATGCATGTCAGCGCCGCGCCTGGAAACATTACTCGCTCACTTCCAAATTGATAGGCTCAGCAGGCGCCAACAATGTGGCGGCTTCAGTTGCTTTACGTACTCGCCACTCTCAACGTCGTGCAGTGTGGTCATCACCTTTGCCCTGGAGGATACAGTCGTGGGCAATATCTCGATGCATCGATGAAGAAGTATCTTCTCTGCTGGGAAGTGGATTGGTCTGACAGGTCGATCACGTTCTCAGCTAAAGTCGCCACGACAGGATGGATTGGGCTCGGTTTCTCACCAACTGGCTTTATGCCCAACTCCGATGTGGTCATTGCATGGGTGAAAGACGGTCGAAGATACTTGAAGGTTGGAACAATGCATTATTTTTGCATCAGATATGCGTCCCTGAAGCTTCCTTAATGCACATGCAGGATCGTTTTGCAACTGCGAGGGCACAGCCGCCAATTGACGACATTCAAAACGTCAGACTGTTGTCGTTCAGTGAAGCAGACGGAATGACGACGTTGGAATTCAAACGAGACCTGGAGGCGTTCGAGCCGAAGGACAGAAGCATTGAGGTAATTGCACAGTGCAAATTCTATGTTTAGAGACATGCAAGTACGTTCGACTGCTACGATGTTTCTAGAAGTCGATCGTGTTGATCGTAGGGGCGTAGCGTGGCATGAGATACACTGAGCCCCCTGGTCAGTGCACTTTCCGGCCAATCCATTTTTCAATATTTTAGTTTGGTTAAAAATCGAGAAGTACATTGTACATTTTAATTTTTGAACCAATTTTTAACTAAAAATTTAAAAAAATTACAAAATTGAAATGACATCTGAACTTTCCGGCCAAGTACATTTCATCTAGTCTTCAGTGACAGCACCTAGACGTGATAAAGCAATTTGATTGTTGGCACTGTCTCCTTCAAGGTGTACACTCTAGGCGACAATCTCAAGTAACAGGCTATTAAATGAAATAGCGGTTAGCAGTAATGATCTAGGATTCTATAGGGAAGTGAATTTTTGTTCAGTTGATGTGGCGTCTTATATTGTACAGTTGCGCTAGTAAAGGGATTCAGTTTGTAACACACTTGCAGCTATAGTAAAGGCGCACCTGTTACTTGCGCCAAAGCGACTAGAATAATTATTGTGGCACGAGTGTAAGCATAGCACAGTTCCCAATGCATCTGCACTTGCGCATGCCAAAAGCCCTAAGCCGATTAGCTTGTTTTAGCACAAATTACTCAACACAATGACACACAACAGTGATAATTGAACTGTATGACAGACTGTTTAGATAACGATCTCCTGGATCATATTGTTGCTGAAGAAAATGGGCGATCTGAGGGCGTATAGATGTAACAATTAATCAACAAGAACAAGGCCACGATTAATTCAACAAAACCTCTCCATGTTCATCATGTGCCAATTATTGATTTTTGGAATAATCACCTTGTATAACCAACGCTGATAGCTTGCTATGTGTACTTGTGCCACAACCCTAATTGCTTCGTATACACCTGCGAGTGTGTTACAACCAATCCCACCAGTGCAATTCTACAATCGACGAATTACGCCACATCAACTGAACAAGAATTTGATTCCGTATAGATCATTACTGCATAGTCTGTCAATTGTCACCTAGAGTTTACACCTAGGAGGAGATAGTGTCAACAATCAAATTGCTCTATCACGTCTACGTGCTGTCACTGAAGACTAGATAGAATATACTTGGCCGGAAAGTGCAGCTGTCATTTCAATTTTGTATTTTTGATTATCTTATATGTAGTTACTCAATTTTCAATTTTGTAGTTTTAATTTTTAGTTAAAAATTGGTCCAAAATAACAATTGAAAAATGGAATGGCCGGAAAATGCACGGATCACCATCATTTGTAGGCGCGGTCTTAAAATTGTGGACCATAAATACGTTAGAGGACCAAATCTGTATATAGTATATACACCACCCTTTTTTCAGTCTAGATCTGCCACTGAATCTACCGTATCAGTCAATTAGAAGTCAATAAAAATAGGCGTGTCCATAAAAGTGGGCGTGGCGCGTAGCATTGTAAAGTTCAGCCCCCCCCCATTTCTACAAGTCACGCTACGCCTAATTGACCTCTCCTGTTGTAGTTAATGCATGCTTGGATCAAGCTGCATTCATGCAGTACATGCCGGGCTGCAATATGGTAATGTTTGAAACCGCCTTTGTTTTTAATATTAGACACTTACACTGCATTTCTGCAGACATTTTCATACTAACTAGAATACGTCTGGAGCTGACTGGACGGTGATGATTTTAAAACAGAAAGTAAAATGGCAAAATTTTGCTTCTAGCTGATGTATGTTGAGCACACGTGCTGTGGTCGCTCAACTCAAACTACCATACACAAAACAAAGCAGTCAATGGTATTGCTAAAATCAACACACACATGCACACACACACACACACACACACACACACACACACACACACACACACACACACACACACACACACACACAAGAAGTAGATTAGTTTCTAATGGCAGACAGCATGATTTTTTTTTTTAATTTCTTATTACGCATGCGCAGTACAATCACTGGATACTATGCTATGTTTACTGCTGCAAGTTCAAAATAAAATATGACCATTGGGAAATAATAAAATGTTTACTTACTTAAATATCGCCGTGTTCTTGTGTTTATTTATCTTTGGTACAGTTTAGGAAAAAGTGAAGTGAAATCATGTTATTAGATTAGAAATGGACTTAAAATGCTACGTATTCTTTCAGACTTAATACCATTGAAATGTATATATTGGGCCTAGCTTAAAAATCATAATAACCCCGCATCAAATTTTAAAACTGCGGACCAGAAACTAACATATTTCTTGCATGGAGTGGCCTTACGGAAAGCCATTTAGCTTGGAACGTTTGGAGATTATGCA
The DNA here is from genome assembly GCF_963422355.1 of Corticium candelabrum. NCBI lineage: Eukaryota > Metazoa > Porifera > Homoscleromorpha > Homosclerophorida > Plakinidae > Corticium > Corticium candelabrum. The sequence goes on from NC_085099.1 coordinate 4,844,119, forward strand.
GAATAGAAATGCAACCATGACATTTTAGGGGTAGACTCTATGTCTCGTCAACGAAAACTGAAGTTTACGTCTTGAGTTTGCACTGTTTGTCTCTGAGCAAGCAACTATTCTTTCAGTTGCTTTGAATTGGCCTAAAAGAGTTATTTTACTGATGCAGCAGCACTAGACCAGAGAAATCAGTCAGGACTCTTGGATGACGACGCATGCATGCGCAATTATGGCGGCAACTGTGCCTGTAAAAATTATTGGCTTTATAACCCGCTTTCAACTAGAGTACAACCAAAAATCTTTATACACCCTCTCTCTCTTAGGTGGAAGGAACTAGCTAGAAGTGCATGTGATAGCAGTGATAGCGATGGTGTGTGTGTGTGTGTGTGTGTGTGTGTGTGTGTGTGTGTGTGTGTGTGTGTGTGTGTGTGTGTGTGTGTGTGTGTGTAGTTAACGTTGTTATGTTCATTTTTAAAAACCTTGTCAAGAAGAGATTCATGCGTATACGGGAACTGTCACACAAAAAAATTGAAATTTCTCGGTTGAACACACAATTCACTTGATATATCATCCATGCACCTGTACTAAAATTATAGTTGAGGTCATCTGTTGGGAACAGAATACTTACTGACAACTAAATCTGCTTGGAAAGCAAATTTTATCTAGTTAGCTAATTGACATACAAGACTGCAGTGGCGTATCCAGATGGGGATGTGCGGGGCCCGCCCCCTCCATTTGGCAGTCTTTTTTTCGCTATAGTGTGCTGTACTTGTGTAGTGCGTAACGATATGCAATGTAGAGGTATGCGATTTCCGGAAGTGTACCGAGTCTGTTCTGTTTCTTAACTTAACCCGTTTGAAGATAAGTAAAGTTTTTATAAATATGATTCATTAAAGACATTGGTAGTGCCGCGCACAGTGTATATGTACTATGTATGCATTCACTTGTGTTTCCTGACTACAGCACTTCGCTGACAAGACGCAAAACTCTTCCATCATGCAGATCAGTTGCAGTTGTTCTGCAGTCTTTTATTCAGCGCATTGTGTCAGGAACATCATTAATATTAATTTGTAACGTCATAGATATTCTGTCATTTCTGCGTCTCCTCCTTTGCTAAATCCTGCATCCGCTGGACTGTTTAGATGAGATATTTTCTAGATCACTTACAAATATTGTGCTTACTCTTTATCTTAGAAAATCTGCAGTATTTTCATGCATTTTGATATTTGTAATCTAGGAGGGAACCACTCGAGTCATCTTTTCATACAACCCTAACGATCCCGCATCAGAAACGGCAGTAGACAAGCACACATTTGCAGGGAAAATCAGTGTCAACCTACTGAGCGGAACCGGCAACGTAGAACCGGCCCCTCTAGAACCGGACCACAAGACGTTCGACGTTCTGAATCACAATGCAAGACCATTTAATTAATAGACATGCGATGACATGATTTTATTGGAATTATAATTACACTCTGTATTAAGGTATCTGTGCCTGCTGAGCCCACGACCTACTGGTGTACTCCATACAAGCTGCCTCAACTGCAGAACGAAGCTCATGTAATAAGAGTCAGTGACTTAGTTTATCTCTCTTTGTTACTAGGTAACACCGAGTCATCTCCTCTATGTATAGTTTGAACCAGTAGTGCAAGCAAATCACGAGGAACTAGTGCATCACATTCTAATATACACGTGCCATGATGCCGTCTCTCCTTACCTCGATATGTCATGGGATTGCGACAATCCACCAGATTCCATACCAGATTCCGTTAGAAGATGCCGCGGAACGTCACGAGTTGCAACATGGGCCATTGGAGAAGCAGTGAGTGACGAACCATAACAATCGCTCAATCCATGTTGTGATATACACAAACATGCATACAGGGTAATTACTTTCCCATCTCAAGTGGGGCTTCCCATGAGCGGTCAGACTGGAGCCCAATACGTTATCATGGAAACTCATTACAACAACGAGGAAAGCAGAGCAGGTATTTCCAGCTTATTAGTCTATAGTTGTAACGTCTGCTCGATACCGTCACTTTTGGTAATGTACAAGACCGACCTGTCATTGCGCTTGCGCTGTACTATAAGACTGATCATGCGCAGTCATTGTGCCGGCAAATCGACTGATCAGTCGTTGCGTTTCAAAAGCCGGTCGATAGTCATAAAGCATGTGGTTGTAGCAGTAGAAGTTGTTTCTTGGTAAAAAGCCAGCGAAAATGAGTCTGTGTCCCTTGCCTAAATTGTCCGTTGCAGAGGTCTCTGTTAGCCGAACGCCAGACAATAGATACTAGTTGATTTAGAGCCATCTCTCTATTTTCAGACTACGTGGACAGCTCAGGAATACGATTATATTACACTACAACTAAACGGCAATACGACGGTGCAGTTGTGGAATTTGGTCACACAGTACGTCCTTTTCTCTTGCTTCCGCCTGGTAAAGATGACTTCATAACAAGAAATTTATGCCCTGCAGCCTGCACTGAAACGGTAAATAAATAAATAAATTCCTGTTTATTGAAATTTGCAGTTTCTTGATTGAACATTTCTAGGGGCTTCCTGCAACTGGAGTGAATGTATTTGGTACAATGTTACATTCGCATACTGCCGGTAACATTTACTATAAATATGTTCAATCTAAAAAATTACTTTAATTTTTGAAAATTTGATATTATGATGTTACTCTGTACAGGCAAATAAATTTGGATCGAGCATAATCGCAACGGTGTCCAACTTCCCAATATTGACAGCAACTACAATTACGACTTCAACTTTCAGGTTAATTTATAGCTCATTCATTAGTTATAAATTTATGCACAACTATAGCAAGTAGGTCGTATGGTCGTACGTATACCAAACGCGCTACTATACTTAGCATTATATATAGTGTAAGTTCAAAGACGTAATAACTAAGCTGCGCGTACAATCTAAATTATTATCTAGTTGTATGCAAACATTTAGTCTATGAAACTTTAAATCACGTGACTAAGTAAGTCAAAATTTATAATTTGACTACGACCCTAATTAGCGCGCGATTGTTCGGGCCGTTACATTTGTTTCCGACGCCATTCATGTTAAAGGAACCACTTTTGTTTTAATTAATTAATAATATAATTGTATAATTTTGTTGTTACCAGGATATAGTGTTGCTGATAAATAAAGTCAAGATTTTACCTTGAGTGAACTTTAATTAATTAACACCATTTTTAATTGTAGAATATCTGCATGTGACATTAATAATAGGGAGACGACGTTCAGGTGTTTTGCAACTACGACAGATCAGCTAGAACGCAAGTGACTATCGTGAGAAAAATATCTTCCTAATCTTCTAATTCTTTTCAACTTGTATGTAATCCTTTCTTACTTGCAGGGTGGAGAAGGCACCTTGGACGAGATGTGTCTCGCTTTCCTTTTAGTGTATCCTCGACCGCAGTTTTCTTACTGTCTGAGCCAAATTCATAGTACGCGGTTGATCAGTTATTTTCCCAGGCTGCACTGTAAGATCTAAGACCTATAATTATCTTTGGCCTTTTAGTTAATTACCTCTTTGTTGGTGTTATTTATTCTATTTTTATTTCAATAGCAAAGGCTACTATGTAAACCTGGTAAACTCTTCAGCAGATGAAGCAACTCAAGGAAGACAGTTTGTAGAAAGCGTTAAAAACATGGACTTCAGCAGCGACGACGCATACACTTTCTGGGATGATGCATACTGGTCTTCTGAGAGTAGGCAATACTATTGTAATGGTTCGTTTCACAACAACTTGTTGGTAAGATAACGTATCAGCAGTCTGCATGACTGTTAATGATTTCCACTTGCGTGAATCACTATAGGGAGCAGAGGATGGCAATTCGACTCTGTAGCCTAAAATCACTCAGCCCTGACTGATACTTCTACGACTGGAACACTCAAACCCTGCACAACCAGCTTGGCTCTTGAGTTGATGTCTAGTCTGCTCTTGGTTGCTGTTTTGCTCTTGGTGGCAAAAATGGTATGGTAATAACGGAAAGAACCAGCGTGGATGCGTATACAAAACGTTGAAACGAGAACTATTTCTGTTTGGTAGTTTGCGTAGTGTTAATTGTGCCGCGTTTGCAATGATTACGTCTTTTAAATGTTGCTTGTGCGTGAGTAGATAGTGATAGTGCATGGCATTGTAATGTTTAGAATAACTGTTTTAATTCAAGAGCGGCAATAGTGTGGTGCATTCCATGTGCATGTGCGCTTGAGTTGTACGTATATTTTCGTTAAGTAATTAATAACCCGAGGCGCGCATGCGCTGGGTACAGTAACGTGGTCTGTTGAGTGATTTATTCACTAAGTAAATAGAGTGGTCATCTGACATGCAGCGTCAAACCAAATTTGCGGCTTCCAAAGCAGTTGCAAGACTAATGTGATATACTCTAACACGCTAGATACTTATACAAATCTAAAGCATGTTCCACTGCCTATAAAGGAGTGACCAAAAGAAGGCAAAAATGAGTGGATACTTTTTCGATCGTTAGTTGCTATAGATTTACCACTGGCTCTGACCGTGTGTGCTAACCGAGGCGTGTTCTTTTCTCCGTGGGCAATTAATTAATAGACAAATGGCTTTCAGCTATCCAATGTAACCATGCAGGTAACGCGATTTCTGTGCTGCAACCGTTGACTTCTATAAGTATTATCGACATGCAGGACGGCAGGCGGTCTTGTTCATCTATTCCATTCACGGGGTTCAACGTCTCAGTCGAAGACGAAAAACATCAATATCCCATTGGGACGAAAGATTCTTCCCATGCAGTCCCATTCGAACGAAAAAATCCAAATAGAATGATGAACAGGTCCTCCCGTGTGCACAGAGTAATGTGGGTATGCCACTAAGAGGCATTCAAGTCTCCAAATTCCGTGAAACTAAAGAAATTGGCTTCTGACGAATATCAGATAGCCTGGAGATATTCACACTGACCTAAATCCCCTGTAGCCCTAATTCAAAATATTATTCAAGAATCCTGTTACCATTTTAGCATATGGCGAAGTGTTAAGGGCCGTTGAATCTGAGGCTCTAGTGTCGCTACAAAACGAAGTTAAGATCTCGCCTGTAAGAATATGCTTTAGGATGTTTGTTTGGCTTAATAATTATATTTACTAATAAAATCTTTATACTTGCAGAGAGACGTCGATAAAGTGCTCTGTCATGATGACACAACAAACAGACAGCAAGTGACTATTGTAAGACGACTCAATATCTAGAGTAAAAATAATTTATTTGTACCTATTACACCACATCTGGTGTAGTTCGGTCTCTTTGTTCTTTCTTTGCTGTATTTTATGTACTTTAAAATGGACAAAACACTTCAGACGAAATGCGTCTTGCCATTCTTTGTGTATCGTAAGCCAGATGTTGCTTATTGTTCGAGACAAAATCCTGAATCACATTTAAAAATCATGTCCAAAACGCCAACAAGTGCGTGATGCGCTTGCTCTTGTGTTTCTACTTATTGCATATTCCATTTGTCGCTTTGTTTTGTAGGATGGGTTATTTACTGACATGAGAAACATCTCACTCAACAGTATGTTTAATTAATTAACGAATTATTAATATAAAATTTTAGCTCCGAAACAGCCTATATTTTTCGCAATCAACAATACGGATCTGTCTCTACAAAATTTAATGTACTGGTAAATTTCATTAGTATATAAAGCATTAGTCGTTTGTGCATTGCTTATACATCCAATTCGGAGTTTGATTAATGAGCAAAAATTTCAATTATGCAATTTTGCCAACAATTAAGTGACCTTTTTCTAGAGATGCCATGGATACTGTTGAAACACCTACTACTAGAGGCTGATTTACAATGAGCACGTAACGTAACGTAATGCATTTTATCAGAGTAGAGCGATCTACGTAACGTTACGTAACGTATACATATGCCATCTAGATAGCATTCACATTGAGCTCCTCGCGTACGGTCAGTGTCCCGTACATGACGTCACGCATGGCAACTTTTTTCACATATAAGTAGAAGAAACGTCGTTTCTTACTGCTTCATATTTCTCGCAGACAAAGGCTCGATAAAAGCACAAGGTACGAAACCGTGGACTTGATAGAGGTCTCAGTGCAGGCAGACTTTAGGGGAATGACACGCCCTAGTCAATGAAATAAGAATGACCGACCACATCGTACAAACACGGATACTCGCGTACAAGGTCATTACGTCGCTCGTCTTACAGCAGTAATGCACATGCTCAGGAGAGACACTCACACAGTGCTCCATGATTGGATAATTGCTTACGTCAACCGGGAAACGTTCAATCCATCTCAACATTACATGTTACGCTACGAAAATCAACATGGTAAGTTACGACGGCAAAATTTGCCAGTGTGAATGATTTTGCATAACGTAAAGTCACCTTACGTTACGTTACGTTACGTTACGTTACGTTACGTTACGTTACGTTACGTTACGTTACGTTACGTTACGTTACGTTACGTTACGTGCTCAGTGTAAATCAGCCTCTAAGTTAATAGTCTAAAAACTGTTAGTATAGTGTGATGTTCACAGTAATTAAGAAGCACGAATTTCTTTAACACCTCAGATAGAATATTACAGGTGTGGATTGATCAATTCTTTTCACCTAATTGTACTGCACATATAATCTATGGCGTTCTCTAGCTATTATTGTCTCGCGTAGCTAGACCATCTCCGCCTACATCCGGCGAGAAATGGTCTCTGGAAATGCCTAATCCGTTCCTGTACTGCGTTGCCGACCTCTTTAGATAGCAGGAGGTCTAAGTAAATATTAGTCATTCGCATTCCGCTCGTCTCGCGTGTGCTGGTTACTGATCAATAATTACAATTTTAATTAACTAGCAAACATGTAGGCCTGTGAACGGACGTTCTACTAATCAAAGAGCAGATATCTTGTGGACTTTGAATAGCGCGTTGAACACAGTAGCGCACAGAAAAAATGCGTGAATTTCGCGGCTATGCATGTGGTCGAATTCCCACAGCCATTATGATCATGCTGCATGATCGAGAGGCGTTTTCTAGTGCCTCGTCTTTGTACGTCACCTTGTTCGCCGTAAAGCAAAACCCTAGTCGTTCGACGTAGTGTTCCCATTGATCTTGAATTTCATTAAAAGGCCCCACTTTCCCGATCATCGACGTCATGTTTTGTTCTTTGCCTTGTTGAGCACTCTAATTCAACAACACAATGAAGCCCGCCAAACAAACTCAGTCTCTAACACTGCGCATGCAGACGCCTCTAGACGCCTTCCCAAAACAAACATAAAACTATTACATGAGTCATATCTTTTTTGAGTAGTTTTCGGGTTGTCTGAATCAGTTTCCGGTTGCGTCAATATCCGGTTGCGTTATTGTACCCGCTACGTTATTGTACTTATTACTGCATTCACTCTAAAACAAGCAGCAACTGAATGGGACTTGCGGACGGCGAAAACGCGTCATGACTAAACAAAAGCACGCCCCATGCTCACGTCAGACTCACAAGATCACAACAATTAGTAGATAGTACAAATTAGCGCCAAGTCAGTTATCGATCGGTGAAAAAGCACGTGCAGCGTCACGGACAATTTGGCTTCAAAACGTACGTCAACAAGACAGTAGTTTAAGGTCTACAGGTCGACGAACGAATGTCTAATTAGTGTTTTGTTGACAGGAAGGATGTAGACGGGAAGGGTCTGGATACGCGAGTCTACTCTAGCTCTAGCTGCTGTCAGCGTATCACACAGTGAAATCGTGCACTGCGTTCTCCTAGTGTCGGGGTTACCTACGATTACATATATATCGAAGACAACTTTCCTAGTTGAGAAAAGGAGCGTTACTCACTCACTTCTATTGTAATGTGGCGGTTTCCGTTGTTTTTGGTGCTCGCCACTCTCAGCGTCGTGCACTGTGATCATCACCTCTGCCCTAGCGGATACAGTCGTGGGCAATATCTCGATGCATCGACACAGAAGTATCTTCTCTGCTGGAAGGTGGATTGGTCTGACAGGTCGATCACCTTCTCAGCCAAAGTCGCTACGACAGGATGGATAGGGCTCGGTTTCTCACCAACAGGCTTTATGCCCAACTCCGATGTGGTCATTGGATGGGTGAAAGACGGTCAAGGATACTTGAAGGTTGCACGGGGCAACGGCTGGTTTGTTTTGCATCACATGTGCCTTGCTATAGCTTCTCTTCCTCTCACAGGATCGTTTTGCAACTGCGAGGGCACAGCCGCCAATTGACGACATTCAAAACGTCAGACTGTTGTCATTCAGTGAAGCAGACGGAATGACGACGCTGGAATTCAAACGAGACCTCGAGGCGTGCGAGCCGAAGGACAGAAGCATTGAGGTAATTGCGCAGTACTAATTCTATAACATGTATAGAGACAAGTACGTTCGAGATTTCTAGAAGTCGTTTTGACTTCTTCTGTTGTGGGTTGCATGTTTTGATCAAGCTGCATGCATGTGCAGTGTACGCACCGGGCTGTGATATGGTAAAGTTTGAAACCGTTTTACCATGCATGCATGTGCATTCACTTCTACTGCATTAATTTCTGCAGACATTTCAAACTAAATAGAATACGTCTGGAACTGACTGGCTGGACGGTGACGATTTTAACAGAAATTGAAATTGCTGATGTATGTGGCGCACGTGCTGTGGTCGCTCAACCCAAACTGCCATCCTCAAAACCAAGCAGTCAATTGTGTGTGCGTATTGCTAAAACAACACACACACACACACACACACACACACACACACACACACACACACACACACACACACACACACACACACACACACACACACACACACACACACACACACACACACACACACACACACACACACACACACACACACGAAAATTCAAATATTATAGTTTCTGATGGCCGTCGGCATGATTTTAGAGAAAATTATTACGCATGCGCAGTATACTTACTGGATGCTATAATGTTTTAGACTGCTGCTAGTTCAGGAAAAGTGTGAAGAAGTAAAGTATGGAAACTAGTGAAAACTTGCCGTGTTCCTTTGTTTATTATCTTTGGTACAGTGTAGGAAAAATATTTAAAATTATGCAGTATTAGGAATGCATTGACATAATTAAATGCTGCATATTCTTTCAGACTTAATACCATTAAAATTTATTTAGTCAGCTGAGCATAAAAATAATAATAACTCCCGCATTAAATTTTGAAAAACTTGGGTCCAGAAACTAACATATTTCTTGCCGTTTAGCTTGAAATGGTTTTAGATGATGGGGAATGAAAAAATGCAATCATGACATGTTAGGGGACTGTAAATGCATACGTCTCGTCAACGAAAACTGAAGCCTACTTTACTCTGTTTGTCTGTGAGCGAGTAACTATTCGTTCAGTTGCTTTGAATTGGCCAAAAATATATATTTTATTGATTCAGCAACACTAGACGAGAGAAAGCAGTCAGGACTGTTGGGAACAAAATACTTGCTGAACTTCTTACAAGCAGACATAAGCATGCTGATTGACATCGAGCAGCAGGCTATGCTCAGTATCCTAGCACTCATTTATCTATACTGAACTCGATCATTTTGTAGTGTTCTCATCTCATAAACAGTTTTGCTCATGCAACTTTGTATCTAGTGACAACTAAATCTGCTTAGACGGAACTTTTATCTAGCTAAGTGACATACATACATATGTAAATATATATATATATTCAAGACTGTGCTGTTTAGATGAGATACTCTTCTAGGTCACTTACATGCACATATTGTGCTTACTCTTTACCTTAGAAAATTTGAAGTATTTTTATGCGTTTTTGATATTTGTAATTAGGAGGGAACAACTCGAGTCATCTTTTCATACAACCCTAACGATCCCGCATCGGAAACGGTAGTAGACAAGCACACATTTGCTGGGAGAGTCAGTGTCAACCTTCTGAGTGGAACCGGCAATGTAGAATCGGCGTCTCTAGAACAGGATCACCAGACTTTCGACGTTCTCAATCACAATGTAAGACCATTTAATTATGACATACAATGACACAGTTATTGGAATTATAGTTACACTCTGTCTTGAAGGTATCTGTGCCAGCTCAGCCCACGACCTACTGGTGCACTCCATATAAGCTGCCTCAACTGCAGAACGAAGCTCATATAATAAGAGTCGGTAAAGTCTAATATATCACCTCGCTATTAGTTAATAACACCGAGTTTCCTCTTGGTCTAAACATAGTTTGAACCAGTAGTGCAAGCAAATCACGAGGAACTAGTACATCACATCCTAATTTACACGTGCCATGATGCCGTCTCTCCTTACCTCGATATGTCATGGGATTGCGACAATCCACCAGACTCTGTACCGGGTTCGGTTCGAGGATGCCGTGGAATGTCACAAATTGCAGTATGGGCCGTTGGAGGAGCAGTGAGTGACAAACCATAACAATCGTTCAATCCAATGTTGTAGCATGCTATAACAAACATACAGGGTATTACTTTCCCATCGCAAGTGGGGCTTCCCATGAGTGGTCAGACTGGCACCCAATACGTTTTGATGGAAACTCATTACAACAACGAGCAAAGCAGAGCAGGTATTTAGAGATAGTTAACGCGAGACACTATGGCCATTTCTCTTTTTCAGACTACGTGGACAACTCTGGAATACGAATATATTACACTCCAAGCAAACGGCAATACGACGGTGCGGTTTTACAATTTGGTCACACAATCACTGCTAGTCTCTTACTGCCGCCTGGCAAAGATAACATCATAACAAGAAATTTATGCCCTGCATCGTGCACTGAAGCGGTAAAATAATTAATTAATTAATTCCTGTTTAGAAAAATTTTTAGTTTTAAACCATTTTAGGGACTTCCTGCAACTGGAGTGAATGTATTTGGCACAATGCTGCATTCGCATACTGCCGGTAATGTTTACTATAGATATGTTTAATCTAGAAATATTATTTTAGTGTCTGAAAATTTGATGTCATGAGTTAATTCTGTAGGTAAAGGAATCTGGATCGAGCACAGTCGCAAGAGCGTCCAACTTCCCAATATTGACAGCAACTACAATTACGACTTCAACTTTCAGGTTATTTTATATAAAGACGTGATCGCTGAGTGACGCAAATGCGTGACCGGATGTCAATAATTTCTCACGTTCTTCTAATATTCAAGCTGTAGCACGTGAAGGGTTTGCACTCTATGCTTCAACAGCTTTCATTATACTTGTACTAAAATTGCAGCTTTTGCATGCAATTCGTGGTGTAGAGGGTTACCTCATCTAGAGACGGTCACAGTCCACTCGCCAAATGTTTTAGTAATTTGCATTAACCTTGTCCGCGCTACTCCTTGATATACATGTAGTGTGTGTGTGTGTGTGTGTGTGTGTGTGTGTGTGTGTGTGTTTGTTTGTGTGTAGCGGCAGATTTAAAAAGATACTAAGAAGCAATTGCACAACATCTAATATAAAAATGTCAATTCTTAAACTTTTCAACTTTATTTTAATTCTAATTTCTAGTGTGATCCCTAAAACGGAACTTTAAACACCACGTCATTTGAGTAAGTAGGGTACTTCAAAAGCGCTTATTTGACCACGCTTCAACTTTTACGCCAAATTGTTCGGATCGTTACATTTTTCCCACGCCTTTCATAATATATATATATATATATATATATATATAGCAACCACTTTGCTTTAATTAAATAATAATATAATTGCATAATTTTGTTGTTACCAGGATATAGTGCTGTTGAATAATGAAGTCAAGATTTTACCTGTAAGTGAAATTTAATTAAATAACATCATTTGTGCAGAATATCTGTACGTGACGTTTATAATAGGGAGACGACGTTCAAGTGTTTTGCGACTACGACACATCAGCTAGAACGCAAGTGACCATCGTGAGAAACAATATATAACTAATTTTCTAAATTTTCCAGCTTGTATGCGATCCTTTCTTACTTGCAGGGTGGACTAGGCACCTTGGACGAGATGTGTCTCGCTTTCCTTTTAGTGTATCCTCGACCGCAACTTTCTGTCTGCCTGAGCCAAATTGATAGTGCGAATTTTATCAATTATATTTTCCAGGCTGCAATGTAAGATCTAGACGTCTATAATTATCTTTGGCCTTCTATGTAATTAACTCACTGTTAATGTTATTTTATTTTATTTTATTTTCATAGGAAGGGCTACTACATACACCTGGTGAACTCTACAGCAGATGGAGCAACTCAAGGAAGACAGTTTGTAGAAAGCCTTAAAAACATGGACTTTAGCAGCGACGACGCGTACACTCTCTGGTATGATGCATACTGGTCTTCTAAGAGTAGGCAGTACTTTTGCAATGGTGCGTTTAGCAACAACTTATTGGTAAGATAACATAGCAGCAGGCTGTATGACTGTTATTGATGCACGGTTCCGTCATTCACTCTAGGGAGCAGAGGATGGCAATACGACCCTGTTGCCTGAAATCACTCAGCCCCTGACTGATGCTCCTACATCTGGAACACTCAAACCATGCACAAGCGTCCTATCAGAATCTCCAAGCACATCTGCTCCCCAGACAGAAACTCGAAGCACATCAGCCGCTCCAACAGAATCTCCGACCAGCTCGGCTCATGAGTCGATATCTAGTTTGCTCTTGGTTGAAGAATGGAAGCGGAGGTGGGAAGAATGGAAGCAGGAGTTGGAGGAATGGAAGTTGGAAAATGGAACTCCAACCGGCCACTGTAGGCCTCCGTAGTTTTGGATAAAATGGTCTAGACTATTGAAGGAAAGAACGAGCGTGGATGTATGCCTATACATACGTTGATGTGCACGAGAACCATTTTTTTGGTCGTTTGCGTTGTGTTAACTGTGCCGCGTTTGCAATGATTGATGTCTTTTAGATGTTGCTTAATTGTGCGTGAGTAGATAGTGATGGCGCATGGCATTGTAATTTTTAGAATAACTGTTTTTAATTCAAGAGCGGCAATAGTGTGGTGCAGTCCATATGTGTCAACTAGAAAGCTTGAAATGTACGTATAGGTTCGTCAAGCAATTTACCCGAGCCGCGTATGCGCTACAGGGTTACAGCAATGTGGTCTGCGGACCAGTGATTCGATCACTATTACAGAGTACTTATCTGGCTGGCATGCATCGTCAAAGCAAATTTGCGACGTCCAAAGCAGTAGCAAGACTAATGTAATATACTCTAACACGCTTATTTACTATTAAAATCTAAAACACGTTTCCCTGTTAGTTAAATGAATGACAAAAAGAAGGCAGAAATGAGTGGATACTTTCGATCTTTAATTGCTATAGATTTACCACTCTGACCGTGTGTGCTAGAAGAGGCGTGCTCTTTTCTCCGTGGCCAATTAATTAATGGTCAAATGACTTGCAGCTATCCAATGTAACCATGCAGTTTTTGCTAGGCAACACGATTTCTGTGCTGCAACCGTTTGACCGCTATAGGCATTATCGACATGCAGAACTATAGACGGTCTTGTTTATTTATTCCATTCACAAGGTTCAACTTCTCAGTCGAAGATGAAAAACATCAATATCCCAGATTCTTCACATACAGTCTCATCAGAAAAAAAGAATCCAGGTAAAAAGATGAACACTCCTTCCGTGTGGATCCACATGTAGGTGTGGCACTAAGAGACATTCAATGCATAGCCTGCAGCCAGCATGACTATGTATACCTGACACTAAAGAAATTGGCTTCTGTGGAATACAATGAATATCAAAGAACCCGGAGTCTACATTCATACTGACCTAAATCTCCCAGTCCCCTGTAGCCTTTCTAATTATTCGAGAATCTTGTTACCATGTTAGCCTTACATATATAACGGCGTAGTGTTAATGGCTATTGATTCATAGGATCTCGTGTCGCTACTAAACGATGTTAAAATGTTGCCTGTAAGAACATGCTTTGAAAAGTTTGTTTGGCCTAATAATTATAATTACTAATGAAATCTCTGTATTTGCAATGAGACGTCGATAGAGTGTTTTGTCATTATGACACATGCAACAGACAGACAGCAAGTGACTATTGTGAGACGACTAAATATAGTAAAAGTAATTTATTTGTGACTGGCACACCACATCTGGTGTAGTTCTGTCTCCTGTCTCTTTCTTTGTTGTGTTATATGTGACTTTAAAGTAGACAAAACACTTCAGACGAAATGCGTCTTGTCTTTCTTTGTATATCCTAATTAAGCTAAATGTTACTTACTGTTTATGGCAAAATCCTAAATCAAATTTTTAAAATCATGTTTGAAACGCCAATAAGTGCGTTACCTTGTGTTTCTAATTATTGCATATTCCACTTTAGTCTCGGTAGCCAGCCCCTCCCCTTTTCCATTTTTGGCAGGCAATAGAATAGAAAAGGGGAGGGGCTGGCTACACGAGCCACTTGTCGTTTTACTTTTGTAGGAGGGATTTCACTGAATGAGAAACATCTCACACTCACACAATATAAACAATACGTTTACCGAGGTATTACCCGAGGTCCGCTAAGAGTATAGTAATCTGTACGACCGACTGACCGTATTTATACTCGATTAGTGCAGATGTATATATAAAGCTATTCCGACCAACAGACGAGAAGTGGTGTCATTACTGACCAATAGACGAACGTGATGTCATCATGAGACTCCACCTCTCTTTGTTTGGTAGCTGCTGTATCGAAAATACGGCCACCGGGCGTCCGTCCTGTATATAGTGTTTATATAATCCGTTGCTTTACGGGTTTAGCACATAGCAAAACGCCTACAGTTTACATTTGCACGTGTATGTTTCTCCAACAACAACCAGGCGTCTAGGAAGCGAAGGTATAGCTATACCTGATTGTAACATGTTGCTTGTTCCACAGTGTTTCTGCATAGTGGTTCTGCAGTCTGACAGCCTGAATTTCGATGTGCGTGGCTGAGCGGCTACGGTGTTGTTGCAAAAATCACGATAGTGTCGTCTTCAACAGAAGTTTGGGCGCTTGACGGAAATCAGCGAAGAGCAACGTGCATTGTGCCATGCCATGACAGCGTCTGTTTGTCGGACGAAGCGGCTCGCCTGAATGTAAGTACTCTAGTGCGTCTCTATTCATTTTTGTTATGATAGCTTAGTAGTCTACATGTTCACGTGCATGTTTCCCACAGCAATGTTTTGTTTTGGGTCACCTCATTACGACAACCAAAACTGCGATTAGACGGATAGTTGTGTAAATACGGTACAGTAGACATAATAACCACCACGTGAGGGGATTTGCAATGGTGTCAAATGCATGAGCGTTTGTGCCTCTTGCCTTACACTGTACACATGTCTTAGCGCCATGTGGTGTGCATGTACACCAGCCGAGGGATTAGCACTATATAATGCTTCTCTATTTATTAATTTAGATTATATCTCCGCAACCACCTACACTCTTTGCAATCAACAATATACGCGGATCTGTCGAAAGAAGAGAGTACAGACATACTCATAAAACATTAGTCGTTTTGTACATGCATGCTTGTACATCCAATTCCAATTTTGATTATATGTAGGGAGCCAATTACACTGTTTTGCTATCTACAATAACGCGGCCTTTGCCTAGCTAGAGCTGCCCTAGTGATGGAACACCTAAATGGACTCTAGTAGACTACTAGACAACAGTTAGTACAATAGTGTGGTGCTAATAGCAAAGCAGGAATTTCGTTAGCACCTCAAGTACGAGATTAGAAATGGGGATTGATAACAAACGAATGATTGGTACTTGCTAATGAATCTAGAGGCCTGTCCACACTGGCAACTGGATCGCGATCCGATCGCGATCCAACCGCAACGCTGTCCACACTTGCAACTTGATCGCGATCCGTCCGATCCACATCGCGAGGTGGATTCGATCGCGATCCGATCATGATCGGTTGAATCCAATTAGAAATAGCGGGCGTTACCTTCACATACGCTACGCGTGTAGTCGGAACATCTAGCACTCCTCACTCATCCTTGTTCTCGCTCACCTTACTTCGCTGTATCAATGCTTTCTACACGCAAAGAAACCACACATACACGTCGGTCATCAGTCACGTGATAGCGAAATGAGGCGAAGTGCAGTGTGGACGCTCGCTATCCCGATCGGATCGCGATCCATTCTGGTCTAATGTGGACAGGCCTTAGGTCTTGTCTATATTTTGGTACTGTCACGCAATCTACTTGGGAGTTCTATCTGTGGGAGTTCTGCAGCATACCACACGATGAAAGCATGCATAGTGTCGGTTTACGATTGTGGCCTAGACATATGCATTTGAGAACAAACATTACGCAACTCACTTCTAAAAGCAGACGCTATAGCTATGTGGCGGATTCCGTTGCTTGTGGTGCTCGCCACTCTCAACGTCGTGCAGTGCGATCATCACCTCTGCCCTAGCGGATACAATCGTGGGCAATATCTCGATGCATCGACACAGAAGTATCTTCTCTGCTGGAAGGTGGATTGGTCTGACAGGTCGATCACGTTCTCAGCCAAAGTCGCCACGACAGGATGGATAGGGCTCGGTTTCTCACCAACAGGCTTCATGCCCAACTCCGATGTGGTCATCGGATGGGTGAAAAACGGTCAAGGATACTTGAAGGTTGGGACAACGCCTTGATTTGCATCATATTTGCATAAATGCTTTGTTTCATATGCAGGATCGATTTGCAACTGCGAGGTCACAGCCGCCAATTGACGACATTCAAAACGTCAGACTGTTGTCGTTCAGTCAAGCAGACGGAATGACGACGTTGGAATTCAAACGAGACCTCGAGGCGTGCGAGCCGAAGGACAGAAGCATTGAGGTATAATTGCGCAATAGAAAATTCTATATTTAGGGACAAGCACATTCGACTGCTACGATATATATTTCTAGAAGTCCTCTCCTGTTGTAGGTTGCATTCTCGCATCAAATCATAAGCTGTGTGCTGCTGGGCTGTGATAAATAATATGCGTAGATATGGGTAGCAGTCCGTGGGACTGGGGGATGAAGCCCCTCGTTCACCGTGGGAATTTGAAATTTTCTGTGCTAATGACTTTTGCAAATCCGTTTGCGGTCTGGCAAGCGAGGTAGCTTTTGCTTACTCATGATGACATCCACAGTACAGACATCCACGGTACAGCCAACCCCCGCTTGTGAACATCTTCCTACGCCACTGGTCTAATAGGTTAGAAATGTACGGATCCTATTCACTCCTCCTCTGCATACATTTTCATACTAACTAGAATACGTCTGGAGCTGACGAACGGATTCTCTTTGATCGGACGGTGACGATTCTATCAGGTTAACTGACCAGGAATATGAACCAGGAAAATTTTATTATAATTTTTCGCACGTGCTCTGCTCAACCCAAACTACCATCCTCAATCCGAAGCACTCAGTTGCTAAAAGCCACACACACACACACACACACACACACACACACACACACACACACACACACACATCTTTTGACCTTTGACCTTTGAGCTGTTCATCCTCAATGCATGATAACAGTGTCTCTACAGACAAAATGACAAAGGAGGTCAAATAGAACTTTGAAAACTTATGACGAGCTACTACTACTACTGATATGCACACACACACACACACACACACACACACACACACACACACACACACACACACACACACACACACACACACACACACACACACACACACACACACACACACACACACACACACACACACACACACACACCACACCACACCACACCACACACACACAAGAAATACATTAGTTTCTGATGACGGACCGCTGATTTTTGAAGAAACTTTTTTTTTCTTATGTGCAGTAGAATTACTAGATTCTACGGAAACCGGACACTGCCAAGCCCATGTGAGTGTGGAGACGAGGCTACTTGTTGCACGTGTTTGTCTATCTTGGGTACAGACACGGAAAAGGAAGTCAAACCATGCTAGTAGATTAGAAGTGGACCTAAAATGCTGCACATTTTTAGACTTAATACCACTGAAATTTATTTAGTGGGCGTGGCATAAATAATAATAATGATAGCCGCCCGCATCAAATTTTGAATAACTGCTAAGTTTCTTGGAGTGGCCCTAGGGAAAGCCATTTTGCTTGAAACGGTTGAAGATGATGGGGAATGATAAATGCAAACATGCATCACAAGAACATCTCGTCAACGAAAACTGAAGCTGCTAACGTAAACATTACCTTGTTTGTCGGTGAATGAGTAAATATACTTTCAATTTCTTTGAATTGGCCAGAAAGTTTGATTTTACTGATACAGCAACACTAAACCAGAGAAAACAGTCAGGACTGTTCGATGACGCCGCATGCCCCCGCAAGGCAGCAACTGTGCCTTACTGGCTCTGTCTAGTTTTCAACTAGCACACACCGGAAGATGGATAAAATCTCTGTACCTTCTCTCTCTCTTTTTGGGTGGCAAGAACTAGCTAGACAATTGGTGTAATGGCAGTGATAGTGATGGAGTTGGTGTTGTCTTTGGTGTGTCACCCTGTGTGTGTGTGTGTGTGTGTGTGTGTGTGTGTGTGTGTGTGTGTGTGTGTGTGTGTGTGTGTGTGTGTGTTGTCTGTGTGTGTGTGTGTGTGTGTGTGTGTGTTTGTCTGTGTCTGTCTGTCTGTCTGTCTGTCTGTCTGTGTGTTTGTCTGTGTGTGTGTGTGTGTGTGTGTGTGTGTGTGTGTGTGTGTGTGTGTGTGTTTGTCTGTCTGTGTGTGTGTGTGTGTCTGTCTGTCTGTCTGTCTGTGTGTGTGTGTGTGTGTGTGTCTGTCTGTCTGTCTGTCTGTCTGTCTGTCTGTCTGTCTGTCTGTCAGTCTGTCTGTCTGTCTGTCTGTCTGTCTGTGTGTGTGTGTGTGTGTGTCTGTCTGTCTGTCTGTCTGTCTGTCTGTCAGTCTGTCTGTCTGTCTGTCTGTCTGTCTGTGTCTGTCTGTCTGTCTGTCTGTCTGTGTCTGTCTGTCTGTCTGTGTGTGTGTGTGTGTGTGTGTGTGTGTGTGTGCGTGCGTGAGTGCGTGTGGTGTGTGTGTGTGTGTGCGTGCGTGCGTGTGTGGTGTGTGTGTGTGTGTGTGTGTGTGTGTGTGTGTGTGTGTGTGTGTGTGTGTGTGTGTGTGTGTGTGTGTGTGTGTGTGTGTGTAAACAATCATATTGCAGTGTTTCTTTTCACTGCATTTAATAACGGCAAATAAAT
Organism: Corticium candelabrum; assembly: GCF_963422355.1. Taxonomy (NCBI): domain Eukaryota; kingdom Metazoa; phylum Porifera; class Homoscleromorpha; order Homosclerophorida; family Plakinidae; genus Corticium; species Corticium candelabrum. The sequence goes on from NC_085099.1 coordinate 4,863,252, forward strand.
ATTATGATCATTTCAGGAAGAGGTTTATGGTATACGGAAACCGTCACAAAGAATTTAAAACTGCTCGGTTAAACTTCCTGGTTGCTAGCACTGAATTCACTTACTAAAATTGTAGTTGTGTATGTGCATCTGTTGAAAACAAAATACTGACAACTAAATCTGCTTGGAAAGTAAAGTAACATACAAGACTGTACTGTTTAGATGAGATATTTTCTAGATCACTTACACATATTGTGCGTATTCTACTAATACCTTAGAAAAGCAGAAGCATTTTTCATTCAATTCTTGATATTTGTATTGTAGGAGGGAACCACTCGAGTCATCTTTTCATACAACCCTAACGATCCCGCATCAGAAACGGCAGTAGACAAGCACACATTTGCTGGGAGAATCAGTGTCAACCTACTGAGCGGAACCGGCAACGTAGAACCGGCGCCTCTAGAACAGGACCACAAGACTTTCGACGTTCTGAATCACAATGTGAGACAATCTAGATACTAGATAGACATACAATGACATGCTTATTCTATTTATAATTACACTCTGTCTTGAAGGTATCTGTGCCTGCCGAGCCCACGACCTACTGGTGCACTCCATACAAGCTGCCTCAACTGCAGAACGAAGCTCATATAATAAGAGTCAGTAAAGTCTTGACTTCGTACTGTCTTCTCGTCATTAGTAACTGAGTCTTCTCTTGGTCTACAGTTTGAACCAGTAGTGCAAGCAAATCACGAGGAACTAGTACATCACATCTTAATTTACACGTGCTTTGATGTCATCGCTCCTTACCTCAACATTTCATGGGATTGCGACAATCCACCTGATTTCTTACCGGATCTGGTTCAGGCATGCCGTGGAACGGCACAAATTGCAGCATGGGCCGTTGGAGGCGCAGTGAGTGACGAACCATAACGATCACTCAATCCACGTTGTGGTATACTGTTACACAAACATACAGGGTATTTCTTTCCCGTCGCAAGTGGGACTTCCCATGAGCGGTCAGACCGGTGCCCAATACGTTATGATGGAAACTCATTACAACAACGAGAAAATCAGAGCAGGTATTTATAGTTAACGCGAGACACTAGTTGATATTGAATAATTCTATGACCAAATCTCTATTTTTTCAGACTACGTGGACAGCTCTGGAATACGAGTATATTACACTCCGACCAAACGGCAATACGACGGTGCAGTTGTAGAATTTGGTCACACAGTATCTGCTAATCTCTTCCTACCGCCTGGTAAAGATGACATCATCACAAAAACTTTATGCCCTGCAGACTGCACCAAAGCGGTAAATTAATTAATTAATTAAATATCTCCTATTTAAAGAAATTTGCAGTTTGTTGATTGTAAATTAAACAATTTTAGGGACTTCCTGCAACTGGAGTAAATGTATTTGGTACAATGCTGCATTCGCATACTGTCGGTAACGTTTACTAGATATCTTCAATTCAAATGTTAAGTTCAAGTTTTGAAAATTTGATGTCATGATGTCATTCTGCAGGCAAAGGAATTTGGATCGAGCATAGTCGCAATGGCGTCCAACTTCCCGATATTGACAGCAACTACGATTACGACTTCAACTTTCAGGTTTGACTTGCTGCATGCACAACTACTAAAATTAATGTTTGCACAGAAACTATGTAAATACTCAAATTGTACATACGCGCCGCTTAGGTTTAGCTTTTAGTTTGGAGAATATTATTACTTCCGTCTTTGAACTTTATTAATACAGTTTCTCTACTAATACTATGCTTTTGGTTTTGCAGCTATTGATGTAGAAGGTCACCTCCTTTAAATGGTCACCGTCACTCGACAAATGTTTATTTTGCGTTAGTCTTGTCCGCGCTACTTCTACATGTACTAAAGAGCGATTTAAAATATAATAAGACGAACAAGCAATTTCATAAATGTCAATTATTTTAACTGTAATTTTATGTGTGTCGCGGGACTAAATTATGTGATTGAGCGAGTAGTTTTAATCCAAAAGCTCCCGCTTAACCACGCCCCTACTTAACGCGCGCTACTTCGGACCAACACTCCTGATAAAGCAACCGCTCATGTCTTTTGCTTAGCAAATTGTGTAATTTTGTATTTACTAGGATGTGGTGCTGCTGAGAAACGAAGTCAAAATTTTACCTGTGAGTGACTTTTATATATATAACGCTATTAGTATTGCGAAGTATCTGCATATCACGTTTATAATAGGGAGACGACATTCAGGTGTTTTGCGACTACGACACATCAGCTAGAAAGCAAGTGACCATCGTGAGAACACTAGACAACTAACCATCGAAATCATTCCAGTTTGTATGCGATCCTTTCCTATAGGGTGGAGAAGGCACCTTGGACGAGATGTGTCTCGCTTTCCTTTTAGTGTATCCTCGACCGCAACTTTCTGTCTGCCTGAGCCAAATTGATAGTTCGCAGTTTATCAGTTATATTATCCAGGCTGCAATGTAAGATCTAAGACCTATAACTAGCTTTTGCCTTCTAGATAAATCACTGTTTATGTTATTTTATTTTATTTTATTTTATTTTCATAGCCGTGGATACTATGTAGACATGGTGAATTATTCAGCAGATGCTGCAACTCAAGAAAGACAGTTTGTAGAAAGTGCTAAAAACATGAACTGGAACAGCGACGGCCCGTACAATCTCTGGAATGATGCATACTGGTCTTCTAAGAGTAGGCAGTACTTTTGTAATGGTCCATTTCACAACAACCTAGTGGTAAGATAACATATCAGCAGTCTGCATGAATGCTATTGATGCACAATTGCGTGTTTTTCTAGGGAGCACTTTCACATGTTGGCAATTCGACCTTGTTGCCTGATATCACTCAGCCTCTCACTGATGCTCCTAAAACTGGAACACCCAAACCCTGCACAAGCATTTTAACAGAATCTCCAAGCACATCAGCTCCCCAGACAGAATCTCCAAGCACATCAGCTCCCCAGACAGAATCTCCAACTAATAGTTCGGCTCTTGAGTTGATGTATAGTCTGCTCTTGGTTGCTGTTTTGCCTTTGGTGGCAAAAATGGTCTAGGCTATATTGACGGAAAGAACAAGCGTGGATGCCTAGACAAAACGTCGACACGAGAACTGTTTGTGTTTGGTCGCTTGCGTATTGTATTGTTAACTGTGCCGCGTTTGCAATGATAAATGTTGCTGGTGCATGAGTCAAAACGCATAGCTTAGAAGTGATGTTAGAATTGAGTAGATAGTGATGGTGCATGGCATTGTAATGTTTAGAATAATTGTTTTTAATTCAAGAGTGGCAATAATGTGGTGCATTCCATGTGTGTCGAATAGAAAACTTAAAATGTACGTATAGCTTTGTCAAGTAATTAACTCAAGGCGCGCATGCGCTAGTATTACAGTAATGTGGTCTTCGGACCAGTGATTCATTCACTAAAAGTTCATGCTAATCTGACATGGAGCGTCAAGCTAAATTTCCGGCGCTAAAGCAGTTGCATGACTAAATTCACTATTAAATACTCTGGCACGCTTTACTATTGCCTCTCAGCATGCACCTTTCCACAGCCTCTACAATGAATGACAAAGTAGAAAGCAGAAGTGAGTGGGATACTCGAGTTGCTGTATATAGATGTATCACTCTGACCGTGTGTGTTAGGAGCCGTGGGCAATTAATTTTATTATGGAAAAACAAGTGTTAGCTACCCAACGCAACCATACATTTTCTGACAGGCAAAACGTCTTCTAGTCTGCAACCGTTTGATGTCTAAGCATTATCGACAGGACTTCAGGCGATGCGGCCTCCCCGTAAATCTTTGCAGATATGTGACTGTGGTACTAAGAAGTATTCAGTGCCTGAGGCCAACATGAGGCTAAACACCAAATTTCCTGACACTAAAGAAAAAATTGGCTTCTCTAGAATACAATGAATATCAAAGAATTCACGTTCACCTAAACTACCGGTGCCTCTGTGGCGTTAGTTTAGATTATTATTCCAGAATCCTGTTATCATGTTAGCATATTGCCAACTCTAAATGGCCTTTGATTCTTACAATAGAGTGTCGCTACGAAACGAAGTTAAAATCTTGCCTGTGAGAATATGCCTTTTAGAAGTTTCTTTGGCTTAATAACTATAATCACTAATAAAACCTCTACTTGCAGAGAGACAACGTACTCTCATTATGACACTACAGACAGACAGCAAATATTATCTTTATACTCTTTATTTATTGTGTTTTTCTGTAATTTTAAGATAAACAAACATTTCAGACAAATGTGTCTTTATCTTTCTCTAACTTTTTGTTTTCTATAAAAAAACAGATGTTTACTGTTTGAGCCAAAATCCTGAATAACAGTTTAAAAATCATATTCGAAACGCCAACAAGGGCCTTACATGTGTGCTCACATTTTAATTATTACATATATTTCTTTTGTCGTTTTACTTTTGTAGAATGGGCTATTTTACTGACATGACAAACATCTCGGCACACCCACCCACACAATATGCACAACACGTTCAACGCGTTATTCCATAAATTTTAGCTCCGAAGCCGCTTAAACGCTCTTTGGAATCAACCATGCAAATCTGTCGAAATAAAAAAAGAGTAGAAATTTACTAATAGATTTTATAGCTAGCAACTTGTTGGAATCAGTCGTTTTGTACATTCCTTACATCCAACTTGGACATTTATTAGAAAACAAAAGATTTCAATTACACTGTTTTGCCCACAATTAAGCGGTCGTTGCCCAGAGTTGCTACTGTTGGAACACCTAATGAACAAGAGTTGCAGGAAAGAATTTGATTCGTTGACTTCCTAGATAATATATTGGAAATGTGGATTTGATGGATCCGGCCAACAAACAAATGATTTGTACTTGTCAATTCAAGCCTTGTACTGCATGTATTAGAATCCATGAGTCGCTAGAAAGTTTGGTTGTGAGAGTCCTGCAGCATCACACAGTAAAAGCATGACTTATCACAATAGTGTCGCGGTTTACCATTCCAGATAACATACAGGCCCGAATCAAGATGGGTGTTCAGGGGTTTAACCTCCTCTTTTCCAATAGGCGTGGTTTAATAATTTTATATAATTTTATTAGAAAAAGAAAATTAGTAATGCTATAAATAACTGCTACCAGGGCAACCCCCTCTTTCAAAAATTCCTGGATCCAGGCCTGTTACTTAGAACTAAACATTACCCGCTTTGGTTTGCTTATACCAAAATAAAACAGTAAACCAAATGCTTAAATTATTGTTAAGGAAAACCAAAACTAAAACTAAAATTACACGCAAAATTGAACTAAAACTACAACTTATTAAATAGTAAATCATCCTGATATTAATTTTAGTATTAAAATCAATAATTAATTTATTCCTGAGATTAATTGTTTTTGATAACTGTACGATATTAGGTGACTCGTTTGCCATTTACGCAAAAAACTCGTTTGTCTGGAGCTCGATCAGATCGGTAGCGCAGCTGTTCCGGGAGTCCGAGGATAGCCTCTGGAAACCACGTGGCACAATCTGTCTAAATCTGGCCTCTAATAAATTTCAGTTTTTGCCAGTAAATAAATGAAAGTAGAAGTAAACATGTTATAACCTGTGTCTTAGAATTAGACAATGACCATTACAAAATGCAAAACAAGAGAGGTTGATCTTGCCTTAGTGTGTGTGTGTGTGTGTGTGTGTGTGTGTGTGTGTGTGTGTGTGTGTGTGTGTGTGTGTGTGTGTGTGTGTGTGTGTGTGCACCTATTCAATTTTATAGCACTAGCCTGTCTAACATAAAACATTTGGCATGTAACAGTTAAACACACACACATGATTATTCTTGCTCTCACAGCATTGTATTGATTGCATGCATGCATACATAAATGTTGCACCAGCAGGGGCGGCTGGAAGCTCCTTTGTGTACAAGGAGTTGGGATAAAACTGTTAAATTGTGGAATGTAAGAAACAATTGAGGTGTCACAGGCACTCTTGATCAACAGGAAAAGGTCTGACCCTCTGCGTATCATTTATGAATTGGATTTTTTCCATTTTGTGATTAGAGGTTTCTGCTATGGATGTTAGTCAAGAGAAACTGATTTTTGGCTCGGTGAGTTGTCGTTCTTGATAGACAGTGTTGCAGTTAGCTGTTAAGAGCTATTTTGATTGTAGAAAGAAAGCCACGTGTTGATCTGGGATCTTAGGAACACTGTAAGGTGGTGGCTGTAACATTTGATGTGCAGGTAAGTAGGCAGATTAACAACAGTGAGACAAACAAGCAGGCAGACAAACAAACAAACACACAGACAGACAGACAGACAGACAGACAGACAGACAGACAGACAGACAGACAGACAGACAGACAGACAGACTGACAGACAAAACAGAAAGACAGACAATATATTCTTACACAGATTCTACTTGTCCATATGCTAAAATTTATTAAATGCAAATCAGTCGTTTGCAAGAACTAAGTCATTAACTAATGGACTTGACCTTGACAGACAGACAGATAGACAGACAGACAGACAGACAGACAGACAGACAAGCAGAGAGAAAGAAGACAACATAAACACTTGCAAACAATCATGTAGTTACTTGCTGTCTGTCAGACACTGGTATTTGCATACTGTTAATACTAATGGTATTTGTGATAGAGTCAGCCTTTGTGGCGAAGGGAGTCAGCTCTGAAATACCAAACTCGTTCAATTAGGTGCTTTTCTAATGGCCAAGGTCAACATTGATAGTCATTGATGGCTTGCTACTGGCCATACCAACATTCTACATGCTAGAAGAAGGAGAGAGTCAGTCGTCGTGTTTGTCACCAACTTTTTTCGCCTTTCATTTTTGTTGTGCGTTAGGAGTCCTCCAAGAGACACTATTATTATTCGTCATGTGACCGACATGGAGACGAAGCCTAAGTGAAAGGAATTGTTGTACATTTTAGTGACAAGTGAGAGACTGTGTGGTACTAGCTGGAACTGTTGTAGTAATGTCATCAAACTAACGAGACGTGTAGGCTCTTTAATGTTAGAAATACGTCATGATCATGTTTTACAACACAAACATGTACCACAATCCTTTCTGGTTATCTGACTTCTATTGGTGGCCACTCGGTTTACACAAGTTTTCGAGTCAAGAAAAGTTTTGTTCTGGCGCATCGCTGTAATATACCATCGTGTCTAATATTTCAGCACACACACACACACACACACACACACACACACACACACACACACACACACACACACACACACACACACACACACACACACACACACACACACACACACACACACGCACACACACACAAGTGTACGACAAGTCGGGTGCGACAACCAAAAATATGTCCGGGCAACTGAAACTGCAAACTATGGTTGCCCAGGGACAACTAGCCGACAGCTACCCTACCTTGACTTTTCCTTAAGCACGCTCTCATTGGATTTTTAGTCGGTGTCATAAATGACAGATCAGATATCTGTGTGTTGATCCTTTGTGCCATCTTGTGCCTGCTTGCTTGTAACATAGAAGTACCCAAAATTGAAATTGCAAACGAGCATCTTATCTTTATCCGGGTGGGTTACTCTATCCTAGAATCATGGCAAGATTTCAGTGATTGTTGCAGAGTCCTTTGTGGTTGATAGTATTGCTGTTTATCTTTATCCTCCTGATGGCCCTGCAAATCATTTGCCTGTCTTTGTCCAAGGAGATGGAAACTGCCAGTTTAGAGCCACAAGTCTGCTTTTCACAGGTTGTCTGTCTGTCTGTCTGTCTGTCTGTCTGTCTGTCTGTCTGTCTCAATACATATATTTTCATTTAAATCAAACGTTTACATCATGAGCAACCTAACACAACAAGACCATTATGATCCTGAAGCATACAAAATTACACTGCAACAAACTCTGTCTGTCTGTCTGTCTGTCTGTCTGTCTGTCTGTCTGTCTGTCTGTTAATACAGGTATTTCGTATACAAGACATTATTACAGTCTACAATACGCTAAAAATCATAAAGTTCTAAGACAAATTGGACCCAAAAGGTCCCTAGCTAAGACTAAGAGTCAAACAGCTGACAATAAGCTAACAGAGTTACTAATGGCACCAACTGAGTCACCACTATACTGGACTCTGCTCATCTTCTGTAGTAGCAGTAACACTCTTGCATTGCATTGCTTCATCATAACTGAGATCAACTCATCCAGTAATTTTTGAACTCGACTGTATTTCGGAGAGAACATCACATGATACAGTCCCGTTGCTATCCTCACTTGGTCGGACCATCGAAAGCAAAGTCAGGCCTAGTGTCGAGGCTAAGTTGTCTGCATATCTGTCTGGACCCCTTTCTGTCTGTCAATGCATTCTTATACATCAAAGTTACTACATCAATGCTAATACATGTGATAAAATGTAAAAGATTTATGTGCAGTGTCTGTCTGTCTGTTCGTTTGTTAGCTGTATTTTGCCTGTCTGTAAATACGTATATTTTCATAAATCAGCTATAGCACCATATAGCAATAGCGATCATGTATTTAGTGTATGGGTAATCAGAGTAATGACCGGGTAACAAAAAATTATGTATGGTTACTTAGAGATGAGATGA